>NW_015173715.1:243918-280703 GCF_001447785.1 Gekko japonicus | reverse complement strand
TGAAATGACAGACCAGAAACCGTTTGGGAACTGTTCCTCTTCTTGATTATATCGTCTGTCTGAAATTCCTCACTGTTGGAAATATGTGTGTTTCAAGGTCTAAATTCAGTCATTATAGGATTAATGTATTTACCTTGTGTGCTATTGTTTAGACTGACCTGGAAGGTAACCTGGCACAAAGCCCTGGGAAACTGGAACCTATTTACTAACAATCATTGGTTAATGTATTCAGGTGATTTCCTTCTAGGAACAAGAAGAAAGAAGAATCTCTATTACCAACCGTGTGATCACTCAGTCTGTTGTACTTGTAACAGTAAGGATGCAGTCTTAAGTGTTTGTTGATTTGTAGATTTCCCATGTACCTTTCCCTTTAGAAATAAAGATTTTTTACATAGAAAGAATATGCCTCCTCTCCAGTGCACAAAGATCCATTGCAAGCTCTGAATATCTAACCACTTTTACCAAAATTTCCAACAAATAGTTGGTGAGGGGGGAAAATTAGATGGCTCTTGCAAGTCCTTGTGGATTCCTACTTGCATATTGTAATAGTGAAGTTGGCCAAGTCTGAGGATACTTAAATCTGGTGACTGGTGCTGTTAATGGACAAGACAGACCTTATTATAAATGAGAAAAACACCCGAGATTTGCAGAAAAATCTGAAGTCTTAAAAAATACATTGGGAATTCACCTCCCCCCCCCCCATAATTAATGGAAAACCTGTAGCTTTAAGAAACCAAAGCCCTCAGTGGCTGTTGCCAGGCAACTATAGCATTCTATGTCAGTAAAAGGCAAGGTGAGGGAGCAGAGCCCTTTCCAGGGCTATTTTTGCCTGCCTTGGCCTTTGAGTAAGGATTTATCAGAGCCAGGCCTGGCAGCAACCACTGGGTGATTTGATACCACTCAACTTGCATGAATCATCTGGGCCTGTCTGCTTGCTACTGTTCAGCAGCAGCCACCCTATGAAAACCAGTGTGGTGTAGATGTTAGAGTTTCAGAACAGAGTCTGGGAGTCCCAGGTTTGAATCCCCAGCTTATTGTGGAAGCTCAGCAGGTGGGCCAGTAACATACTTTTTAGCCTAGCCCACCACACAGAGTTGATGTAAGGACAAAAAGTAGGAGAACAGAATAATGTAAGCTGCTTTCGGTCTGTGCTGTGGAGAAAGGCAGGATATAAATGAAGTAAATAAATAACAAACATAGCTGAAGATGGGAGGCAAATAAGAGGTAGGCTGGTGAATAGCTGAGAAGGAGAGAACAAGGCAAGGAAAGGGGAGAGGATGTGGGAGTTGCCAGGAGGAGGAAAGGGGATATAATGTGAGGAGGGGAATACAGGGGGAAGTGAGGTGCCCCATACAAGTCCTTGAGGGTTCCTGACCATGCAAGTGGGCCTAGCCCAGTGGCTGGTATTTATTTATATTTTATTTATTTATTATTTTAATTTATAGCCCGCCCTCCCCGCAAGTGGAGGAAAGACTGAAGGTCAAAGATGACGGAGACGGCAAAGGATGAGATGGTTAGACAGTGTCATAGATGCAACGAACATGAAGTTGAGCAAACTTCAGAGGACGGCGGAAGACCAGAAGGCCTGGCGTGATCTGGTCCATGGGGTCGCGAAGAGTCGGACTCAACTGTGCGCCTGAACAACAACAACAACCCCGCAAGTGGGCTCAGGGCGGTTCACAAATGGGGCATAAGCCAATACATAAAAACAGATTAAAATTGCATAAATCGCATAAAACAATCAATACAATACAGTACCACACAACTGGGCCATAGATTTCCAAGGAAGAGGCTGTCAGGCAGAGAGAGGGAAAGCTGAAGGCTGGGGTGGGGGCAGATAAAGGTAGGTTGGCTGCCGGGTGGAAAGGAGAGAAGGAAACAGGGAAAAAAGGATATACTATGGGGTCTTTCAGAAAAGGAAAAGAGGAAATAGTGGGGGAGGGGGAAATGATATGCCTCCTGTAAGTCCTTGTGGGTTCCCACTTGTGCCTCTGTATTCTGCTTTCCACTAGGGTACTCACGCCATGGCTTGCAGACAGCCACATTCCCAATTCTTATCAACCAAAACCACCACTGTGTCTTTTTTATTTTTTTAAAAATTATTTTCAATACAGTACAAAAATAAACATGTGCATAAAATGGAACAGATATTTGGTAATAAGCTGGAAAGAACCGGGACAAACTGAAGCATCATGAAGGGACCTAGCAAAGGCTTCAAAAATATAAAAGGATAATAGCAATTATTGGGGAGGAAATCCCCCTTAGACAAGTATGCGACCACTGGAAACCAAATGGCTTGAAATGTGCGTAGACAGCCACCCATGGAGAACCACCACTGTGTCTGATGAAGGAAGCTTATAGCCTGAAAACTCTTGTTGGCCTCTAAGATGCATTAAATATATACCATTCAGACATAAAAAACTTTCAGACATAATAAATAAAAAAATAAGATGCCAGATGTTGTTTCCTAAATACTTATGTATTTGTTTATTATTATTATATAAGATAGGCCTCCACTCTAGCCAATTAAAGTCCACCGATAATTATGGTAGCACAAACTTGCGTGAATTGAAATTTGTACAGGATGAAGTGACATACATTCAATTCACGCAAGTTTGTGCTACCAGAATAATAATAAACAAATGCATAAGTATTTAGGAAACAACATCTGGCCTTATACTGCATATGTATTTAACATCTTATGTTAAAAAATTTTTTTGAATGTATGTCAAATTTGTAATTGGAATTGTGACCACTGAGGAAGGCCCTTTGGGGGGCCGAAACGCGTTTGGTTCAGTTGCACAGCACTAACCCATCTATGTATGAATGCTGAGAAGTTTTTTATGTCTGAATGGTATATTTTTAATGAGTCTAAGTTTTAAAATGTGTACACCTGAATAAATTTTGTATTTTCATAATATTTAGTGTCAGCTTAACCCTTGTGGATTCATAGCAACTTTTTGGGTTGAGTTTTCTCCCCCCCCCTTTTTTTCCTTCCCCCTTCCCTTCCTTTTTGTTGGCCTCTAAGATGCTACTGGACTCAAATATCACTGCAGTTCAGTCACCTTTACTTTCATTTTTGGCATGATGTCTGTACCTTGGTGCCAGCTTGGTGTAGTGGTTAAGAGCTGTGGACTTTCATCTGGAGAGCCTGGTTTGATTTCCCACTCCTCCATATGAAGCCAGCTGGGTGACCTTGGGTCATTCACAAGTTCTCTCAGAGCTGTTCTCTCAAAAGCAGTTCTCTCAGAGCTCTCTCAGCCCCACGTACCTCACAGGGTGTCTGTTGCGGGGAGAGGAAGGGAAGGTGATTGTAAGCCACTCTGAGACTCCTTCAGGTAGTGAAGAGCAGTGTATAAAACCAACTCTTCATCTTCTCTTTTACCTCACAGAGGTTCACAACTTACCCGTTCTTCTGGCGGTGGCTGTTTTAAGGTGGGAACACCCTGCCAACTATAAGCATCACTGGGAAGGATCTTGCCCATTTCCCTGAAATGTTGGGCAAGTGTTTCACTGGGCTGTCCAGAGGAACCACAGATGGCTTATCAAAGAACCAAAGGTGGCTTATCTTGAGCAAATGAGTGAGTATCCCTGGCTTATGAGATCTCATGCAATGTGTTGATCCAGTTTTCTACCATAGATGCCATGTTGGTTCTCAATGAGAAAGGCAGACAAATAAACAAACAAACAAACAAAGAGCTCAGCATGGCACACATGATTCTCCCTTCCTTCTCTTTATTTTATTTATTTATTTATATTCTAATTTATATCCCGCCCAACCCCACCAAAGCAGGGTCAGGGCGGCTCACACAAAATAAAATACAGATTAAAACCATCAAATCACCAAAACCATTAAAACAACTCATTAAAACAATACAATATCAAATATCAAAGTGCTATCCTGCAACAACCCTGTGAGGTAGGTGAGGCTGAGAGAGTGTGACTGGTCACCCAAGATCGCCCAGTGACTTTTGTGGCAAAGTGGGGAATTCGAACCTGGATCTTTCAAATCCACCTTTCTAACCACTAAAGGACAGCTTGTCCTCCGCTACTAAACCTTTCCTGTACTGTGCTTCACAGGAGAATACTGGCCAGGTGCTAGGTACTGAGAGCCAGCATGATGTAGTGGTTAAAGTATTGGACTAGGATCTAGGTAAACCCAGGTTTGAATCTCTGCTTGTGCCATGGAAGCCTGCTGGATGACCTTGGGTCAGGCACGCACTCTCAGGCTAACCTACCTCACAGGGTTGTTGTCATGGTAAAATGAAGGAGAGGAGAATGATGTCAACCGATTTGGGACCCCTTTGGGGAGAAAGATGGAATATAAATAAAGTAAATAAATAAAAAGTATCTGAGATGCTGCTGTACACATTTGGCAATGATGCAGTCTGATAGTGTGTGCCCTGTACAACAGACCCCAGAGCCCTTTCCGATGCACAAGGTCTCTGCAGCTGGTGCCCAGGGGATTCTCAGCAGAACAGACGCTGCGGAATTGGTTCTGAGTTTAGGGAACTGCAACAACTCTTGGTCTAAAAGGAAAGAAACAAAACACTAAGGATGTTTATGTAGGAGCACTGCAGCAGAAGTACACATGTTGCTGTCATTGCGTTGCCACTTTGGGGATCACATCAGCATACATTTCCTGCCTCACAATGACTCAGAGTTGGCTAATTATGTGCATCTCTAGCATTCTACTAATTCACCTCCCACATGTAACAGACTTTGATTAGATCTGCCCAAATACAAAATAATTAAATCAAGATATCATTGGGTGGGTGGGCTCCTTTTACCAGCATATTAGAGGTCACTTGTTCATTTGGGAGTGCAGTCTTCTGAATGACACACAGAAAGGTTCCATTTCATACGAATGAGTTCCCCTCAATGTTTTTAATAACTCCAGGGTCCCTTTAGCACAAGTCATGGAGTTTAAGGTCTTTCCAAAGGGCAGACTGTGCCCCAATATGTACATCAGACTAATCTGTCTCTATCTTATTAAACGAAAGGAGGCCTGACAATAATAACTTCCTCTCCTGTAGGGGTGGGGTGGGGGAGTGTCTAATAAAACCGTTCAAATAGTCTGTAGTTGATAGTATAAATATGCTGGAGTAACTCTGCAGTCAAACACAAACAGGACTTTAGTTGTTTTAGAGAGCAATCCTCAGCAGGTCTGCTCAGAATCTTAGGTCTTCTTTTCAATGGAGCTGACTCCCAGGAAAGTGCTCGTATGATCGTACTGTTCATGTGATCCAAACAGGATTGCCAGGCATGGACTGGCAATCAGTAGGAGACTGGGGGAAGTGGGGAAGGCAGCTGTTAGCGATGGTGTGACATCACTTCTGGGAGAACCCAGAAGTGACATCACACATCCCTAGGGATCACCAGAAACTCTAGGTGAAACCATAGAGTTTCTGGTGATTCCTTAAAAGGACTGACATCACTTCTAGGTTTTCTCCACAAGTGGCATCACACCATCTACCTAACAACCATTAAAAAAAACCCCAACCCTTCTGCTACTGCTCCACTGGGGCTCTGGTAACCATACTTAAAGCTAGTGAGGGGCTGTGGCTCGGTGGTAGAGCATCTGCTGGGAATGCAGAAGGTCCCAAATCCAAACCCCAGTATCTCCAGTTGAAAGAATCAGGTAGCAGGTGATGTGAAAGACCTCTGCCTGAGACCCTGGAGAGCTGCTGCTAGTCCGAGTAGACACTACTGACCTTGATGGACCAAAGGTCTGATTCAGTATATGTGTATGTGTGTGTGTATACTCTCTGAAACACACATATATCACCCGTACATGCAAGGGATGTGGTATTTGATTTATCATCAGGAAATGTTGGCCTTGGGTATTTCTGCATTTGACGCAAAAATGTAAACTGATACCACCTTGTTTTTTACATAGCTTACCTTTTTTTTGGGGGGGGACTAAAAGAGATGAATATTGGAGGAAGGCACTTACTCTGGAATCTATTGCATGAATAAGTGACTGCTTTGTATCAAGGTCAGACCCGTGTGTGGAGAAAAGACACTTCTGATCTTTTTATAAATTACCCATCCTTGAGAAAAATTCCTTCTCTCATTTATGTAAGACCATTACCTGAGATAACTCAAAAGCTTTGGTATTGTGTGTCACTGTCCAACAAGCAATATATCTTTTAAAATAAGTACAAACATACTCCCCCTTGCTCGGAGTATGATTCTGTGCTAGATATCAGTCCTGTTGAGCTGGCATTGCCATAATGAAACTGGATTCTGCTGGGCACTCTTTGATTGATCTGGTACTTCTCAACACTTTGTATGTTGCTCTGCTTCTGCTGGATTTACAAAAATGCCCCCCCTTTCAGTTTCTACAGAAGAGATTTTCTGACTTGACCTTAGTTCTATTGGGTTTGCACTGCCACAGTGGCAGTGGTTCTGCTGGGATTGCAAAAAATGTCCCCAGCCCTTCAGTTTCTACTGCAGAGATTCACTGGGACTTTGATTCTGTTCTGCTGGGCGCCTATTGCCCTTGCTTTTTTGCTGGTTTTTTCCCCCCTCCATTGGAAACAATGGAGGATGATGGAACCTTTTTTTTTGGGGGGGTGTAACTAGGACCCCGTAAATCCAATCCTCACCAAACATGGAGGACAGAAAGATGAGAGTCAGCTGGAGATCCCCTGTAACTTTGGTGTCTCTAACTTGCACATGATATATACTCCTGAACCTCCTGAACCTGAACCTGCACCTGTCATTTCCCCGGGAAACACTTTCCAGGGGGTACCTTTTTTAGGGGCCTTAGCTTGGATACTGTAAATCCAATCATCATGAAACTTGGAGGGCAGGTAGAGGAGAGTCAGCCAAAGATCCCCTATGAGTTTTGTGTCTCTAGCAGGCTTGGGGGACATTTCACTGCAGCACAAACCTTACAAATTGAACCAGTTCATTTAACTTTTAAAAATTCATGACGGTTTATGGTTTGCTAACTGGGCATGACACGGACCTTCATGAAGTGAATTTTCCCAGTTCATGCCATCCCTACAAACCACTTCTGAACATCTTTTGGCTTGAAAACTCTATGGGGACACCATAAGTCAGCTGCGACTTGATGACAAAAACAAACTAGATTTATATTTAAATGCAAATCTATGTTTTATTTAGAATAAAGAGTCCTCTTTATGTCACAGCCACCCCCATTTACTGGCCATTCTGTCATTCTATCATATATAAATAAGCCATCCTGTTGTTGGGAGTAAAGTGGGAGTCTTTGGTGGCAGCAAAAATCATTAGGAAATGCTAAGGAAGTTAAGGAGGCAGCGTAATACAGGTCATTTCAGAGCATTACAGAGAGGTGCCCCTACAGGTGCTACATATCAGGGGTCGCAGTGAAAGTGATGCTCAGCTTTGCGTGTTGGGGGGGGATGTAGTATACTGAAACAGAACCCCCACATAGGAAGAAATTACTTGGAAGAATGGTGAAGTTTCAAGAAGCTGAAACAAAGCCCTCTCAAAGGGAAGATAGATTTTGGTATTTACCTTTAAGGCCCTTAGCGGTCATACCTTCGGGACTGCCTCTCCCAGTATGCCCCTGGAAGAGCACTACACTCAGGAAATAAGAACCTGCTTGTGATCCCTGGCCCAAGAGAAGTCTGGCTGTCTTCAACCAGGGCCAGGGCTTTTTCAGCCCTGGCCCCTGCCTAGTGGAACGCTCTGCCGGAAGACATCTGTGCCCTCTGGGAGTTGTTGCCTTTCCGCAGGGCATGTAAGGCAGAGATGCTCCGCCAGGCTTTTGGATGAGGACAGCGATGGGACCTCTTCTGGCACTCTCATATAATTCCCCATCCCGCAAGGCCCCTCCGCCCAGGGAGGCTGGGGAGTTTAGGATCCTTCCGCCATCTTATATATGGTACATATACAGTTTTTACTTATTGTTATTTATCGGATTGTTTTAAATGTTGTTGTATGAGTTTGTATACTAATTGTTGTAAGGCGCCCTGAGCCCTACTGACAAAAGGCTCAGCCACACCATGATCTGAATGGTGATCAATCCGGGGTTAATTTGCAATTGACGAGTATGACATGAATCGGACTTGCAGGGGTTCAAACATCCCTGGAGAAGCCCCCAACAGGGCAAATACTACCCACCAATCTGAACCTGGGTCTTCCAGATCTCATGCCACTACTCTAATCCTCTGTCTCAGTACTTTCAGCAGAAAAAGGAATACAGAGCTCTCAAATCAGCAATGGGGAAGACAGTCTCTCTCTGTCCACAGTCCTTTATCATTTGTTGTTGTTCAGTTGCACAGTCGAGTCTGACTCTTTGCAACCCCATGGACCAGATCATGCCAGGCCTTCCTGTCTTCCGCTGTCCTCTGAAGTTTGCTCAATTTCATGTTCATTGCATCTATGACACTGTCTAACCATCTCATCCTTTGCCATCCCCGTCTTCTTTGACCTTCAATCTTTCCCAGCATCAGGGTCTTCTCCAGTGAGTGCTCCCTTCTCATTTGGTGACCAAAGTATTTGAGCTTCAGTTTCATTATCTGGCCTTCCAGGGAACAGTCAGGGTTGATTTCTTTTAGGATGGACTGATTTGATCTTCTTGCAGTCCAAGGGACTCTCAAGAGTCTTCTCCAGCACCATAGTTCAAAAGAGTCTATTCTTCGGCACTCGGCCTTCCTTATAGTCCAACTCTCGCACCCATACATGACTACTGGGAATACCTTTATCATTGGCAGGAATGAAAACCTGAAAAGAAGGGAGCTCTTAAAGAGGCGGAGATCTATTTCAATGAATGCTGCTTACCAGTCCAGCAGAAACCTCATTGAAATCAACGGGACATGCCTAGGCAGTCACCTGGATTCAGAACAGCATTTGTTTGGAGTGTCTTCAAAAGCCATCATTCTCAGTTTGGTTTCACCTGTGATTTTGTAGGAGGCATAAACCCGAAAGGTACAGAGAGATCCTGTTGAGAATCGTTGTGTTAAATGCGAAGGGAAACATCAGGCGAAGACTGTGCTTGTCGTGGAAAGAACTGCTGAACAAATGACACTCAGTGAATGACTATATATCTTCTGTAAGGTGGGAGGTCTGTGCTTGATTCTGTGATCTCTCGTCAAACCAAGTGCAAGAGGACACAATGAATTACACAGTAGGTCAAAGCCATTGTCGTTCCTCTCCACATGGCCCTTGTTTGGAATGTGGACTTGAGAAGAAGAGAGATCCTCCCCGACAGGCAGGAGGAGCTGGGTACAGGACATCAACTGAGAATGCTTTTTGTCAAGGCACTGATACAAAGGGAACAACAGAGGAAAGGTCTACCTTGCCAAGTGCTATTCACTAGCTGGCTTCTTATGCATGACTCTAGTTCTGCACCTCATTCCAGGATGTCATGGAGGGGAGAAGAAATTGAAGAAGTTTGTTGCTGCGGGCTAGCAGAATAGAGTGGCCTAGATGCCATTTTGTGTATCATGAAAGTGGGCAGCTGTTCCTTCCATATCAGAATTCTGCCCTTTCCAACTTGACCAAGCGGTTCCCTAGGGACTTCTCATACCTCTATGGTCTTTACCATAGAGATCTGCGGAAATTCCTAGAGCGCACCCCAGAAGTGATGTCACATTCTCCCCACCATCCCCAGGCGCTACCCTAAAATTTCCTTGCATTTGCTGAAGCAGTGCGAACAACCCTGCAGGAGGTAGTTTGCTGCATGCAGTGCAAGGTAATGCTTGTAACTCTTTTGCGTCTTCTGCCAGTTTCACACTACCTGAATATTACTCTACATATCGGAAAGTGTTCCTCTCCCCACATCTCTCCTACTGTGGAAAACAGACATCTAACCTCTTACAGTCTTTACTAGTCTTTGAACTTCCTTCAAAGTCACTTTCCATTGTCATTAACTTTCCATGACACCAATGCCACATTGCATTAAAAAATGAACCGGAATATTCCCTTAGATGTAGGGCATTAGTTGTCGCAGGAAAATAAAATAAAAGGGAACCGAATGCCCTTGCTTTGGGTCAGCAAAAAACCTTATCTGAAAACATTCAGAGGTGAAAATGTTTTCAGCAGCCATTCACCAAACTTAAATTCAGCTTTGTATCCAAAGAGGTTATGGGCAATGGATTGATAGATTCCTCTCCTTGTCTCATTCAAAAAGCTGTCTGATTTAAAAGCGACATTTCACATGGCTCCCAGTGGCAAGGGGGACTGCAAACTTGTGTTATCACCTATCAATGTTCCCTCTAGTCCCCACCCCCCACTGGGCACAGCAGTTCACATCCTGAGCAGAATAGAACTGCTGTAATCTTAAAATGGGCGGTGGGCAGTGCAAGACCTTGTGCTGTTCCAGATTGCTGCTGAGCGGGGCTTCCTGCGTGAATGAGCGGCCACTCATGTGAACAGCTTAGAGGGAACACTGTCACCTATCCTAAGGACCTAAAAACTACCAATTCATGGAATCTGCCCTGTCCCTTACCTTGGTAAATTTTGGAAAGAACAGGCAATGCAGAGGACTTCAGGGGACCGCAGACCAACATGGAATTGTTGAGGAGCAGCCCAAACTCCAGAGAGGTCTGGGTCTAATTCTAAATGAAGGTGGTGTTACAGACCCATGAAATCGGATGTCTAAATCCCCTGTTCTAGACTCTGCCCACTCATTGGACATTTGTCTTTTGTTCAGGCATGAAGGAGAAGGACTAGAGTTGCAGTGTTATCCTAAGCAGAGTTACACTCTTTTAAGCCAGTTGACTTCATTGTTAAGCACGGGGGCCTCGGGGAAAGCAAGCACGAATGTTTCCATTCTTGAAATCATAGATCTTTCATAAATAGGGATGCCAGCAGTGTTCTCTGCCTCTAAGCTGAGTTAGTGTCAGCTTGCTCACAGGTTTTTTTAGCCTCTAGCTCACACATTTTTGTCTTACCTCAGGAAGGAGGGCTCCAGATCAAACTAATTTATGCTGTAGCCAAATCACTCACTCACAACTTTAATGCCAGTAGCTCACAAAGTAGAATTTTTGCCCACAAGAGTCCACAGCTTAGAGGGAGCATTGGTTGCCAGCTCTGGGTTGAGAAATAGTTGGGGATTTTAGGGGTGGGGCCTGCGGAGGGCAGGGTTTGGGGAGAGGAGGGACCTCTGTAGGGTGTAATGCCATAGAGCCCACCCTCCAAAGCAGCCATTTTCTCCAGGGGAGCTGATCTTGGTCATCCGGAGATCAATTGTAATAGCTGGAGATCTCCAGGTGCCACCTGGAGGGTGGCAACCCTATTCATAAAATTTGCAACCTTGTTGTTATGTCTCATGATCAACATACTGTATCTCCTGTATCCAGGAACAATGTCTCCTAGAGAAGAATAGGTGTTAGATATTCTTTAAGTTGAGAATCTTGAAGTCATATCCACCTTGGTGGCCCTCATTGGGCAGAAAGGTGGGATACAAATGTTGTAAATAAATGTCCTTCATTTAAAAACAACAACAACACTTCACTGTTTTATCATGACTGAGGATTTGGCCAAAAGTTTCTGTTGTTTTATATAAGCAAATGATCTCCTCCTCCTGTGCCCTGGTGCCTTATTGTAAACTGAGCATTAACCGTATTAATGATTGCATTAACATTTTAGTCCTGAGCACAGTTACACCCTTTTAAGACCATCAGTCACCCTTACAAAGGGTGTAGGTCTTCTCATGATCACACTTAACAAGCAGGTTCACTGGTTTAGTGTTGTCTTAATTTTTTTTTTTTTCATTTTAGAAACATTCACACTATGGGGCTCCACAATGTGGACTAAGTATAACCTGACATTCCAAGGCATCACCCTTATCAGGAAACAGAATCCTATTTCATCTCTATGCAAACACTTACAACACTGTCTTGCCCATCCTGATTTCCACTACAACAGATTCTACAAGTACACATTGGCCATCAAAATAGAAAACAACTTCAAAAGTATGACATGCTCTATCCTGGCACCTAGAGATGACTAGAGTCAACAGATGTGGTGATTCCAGAAGCCAGCTAAGTCCAAGCTTCCTTTCAAGCCAACAGAGAAGGCTCGCCTTTTTAGCACCCTTCAAAAATCTGGAGCCCTATGGAATTCCCTAGGTTTGCATGCACATGAAAGCTTATGCCCAGAATTGAACTTTGTTGGTCTCAAAGGTGCCACTGGACTCAAAACTTTGTTCTATTGCTTCAGAACAACATGGCTACCCCACCTGAATCTATCTTGTGATGTATTGTTGAAATCAAATGAGCGAAAGGATGCTGAAAGGGAGAACTAGACCTTCAGGAGATTCTGTACAGTGCAAGCTGATTATATTTGATTTTTTTTGTCCCCTTTTAAACTTAACAGCCATTTACATGGGAATCTTAGTTGGGAAGAGCAAATGTTCTATATTTAATTTCTTTTTATAGTTCTTCGTGGTTTTGTCTATTTTCTGTTGGTATCTCTGATTTCTTCCACAGACTGAGTTCTTGTGAAGGACTAAGAGACATGTCAATCGTCTTCCCCCCCGGTGTGTGTGTGTGTGTGTGTGCCAGTACTCATATATAAGGTTGCACAGATTTCCACCAATTCATCCTTCAGGACCTTGGAGAGTAGGGTTACCAACCCCCAGGTGGGACCTGGAGATCTCTTGGAATAACAACCAATCTCCAGACTACAGAAATCAGTTCCCTTGGAGAAAATGTCTGCTTTGGAGAGTGGACTCTATAGCATTACACCCTGAAGAGGTCTCTCCTCTCCACAAACCCCACCCTCCCAAGGCTCCACCACCCCCAATCTCCAGGAATTTCCGAACCCAGAGTTGGCAACCCTATGGGAGAGCCCCCCCCCCGGTGCCAGTAGTCAGCACCAGACTGAGTTCTTGGCCCCATAAATTTTTATTTGGTTTTAACACATAATAGGACAGGAAGGGTACAAGGGATGGGATAAGACATAAAGGGAAGTTCCATCAAGTTTATATAATAGCTGTTACATATTTTCCATCTTAATTCTTTGTTTCCAGATCTCTTTTGTTTGTACATTTACTAAAGGTAGTGACACTTAATCAGATTGCCAAAATCTTCTATAATGATTCTGGGAAAAGTCGAGTTCTGTACAGTTCAAGTTAGAGTTTCTTCAAGTTTATAATAGTTATATCCATTGTTCATGGTCTTCAAAGTTTCTTTCCACCCAGTCATAAAATAGTCTTCAATTATCTCTCGCTTTTTGTTTACTTCGGTCTTTTAACAAGTCAAACAATATATCCATTTCTGCTGTTTCATTTTTTTTTCCGTCAAAAGTTCATTTTCTGTTGGTATCTCTGATTTCTTCCACAGACTGAGTTCTTGGGAAGGACTAAGAGACATGTCAATTGCGTGAGCGAATAAGCTACGTTCTGATGCATTGGGGTCCAGGAGACTTTCATTACTTTTCTTTGTCTGGCAACCTTGAACCTATAAGAGAGCTTACTGGTTTGCTTTTTGGCTAAAACCTCCCATTTGGGATGTTCAGTTCAGTTCAGTTCGATTTATTGCATATGACTAATGGCTGTTACAAATACGATTCAATGCAATGCAATGCAATGCAATACAATATAATTTGGGATGTCTTTCCTTTCAAGAGAAGGTTTAACAGCAGTTGTTTTATCTTTTGACTTTTACCTTTTTTCTAATTTGAATGCAGTCTCCATTTTTTTAAAAAAAAGTAAGAACTTTGTTAGGGTTCTTCCTATGCTTCATGCTCATTGCCTGATCCAGGCACCTCCCCTTTGCAACAGGAGAGAAGCAGTTAGTGGAATTCAAAGGGGAAAGGAATAACCTAGGCCCCTCTGAAGTCAAGGCAAACTTTCACATATCAGGTTGGTGACAATAGTTTAATGGGGGGTTAGAGATTGCCTTTTACAGGGGAAAAGAACACAGTGAAAAGCAGGAGAAAACATCAAGAAAATGAAGAATCGTGAGTTTGTAGAAGTCAGATGTGAAATATAACTATGAATTTCAGGGTCAAACAGCAGGGAT
The DNA here is from genome assembly GCF_001447785.1 of Gekko japonicus. Taxonomy (NCBI): domain Eukaryota; kingdom Metazoa; phylum Chordata; class Lepidosauria; order Squamata; family Gekkonidae; genus Gekko; species Gekko japonicus. The sequence goes on along the minus strand of NW_015173715.1, from coordinate 266,736 downwards.
GAGAAACTGGAAAACATCCCTGGAATCCAGAATGTATCTCCTCTACATATTGGCCTGACAAGACCTATTTAGTTTCAGCAGCCTGCTTGCACAAGTAAGGCTCTCCAAGCAATTAAGGAACTTTTAATTAGACATTTGACTTTTAATCAATAGATTTAATTTAAATGCACTTAATGCATTACACTTATACTCTACTCCTCCTCCAGGGAACTTGAAGAGGCCCTTTGTGTGGTAACCATGCAAGCCCATAGGGCCTTTGTTTCAGCTGTGTTATGCTACCATCAGACTATGTCCCTGGGGGACTTTAAAACAAATCTAAAAACACCAAAAACTTTCCCATGGGTGACATAGAAACACAGAACTGGAATGGACCTAATAGTCATCTAGTCCAACCCATGAAGAATGCAGTAAATTCACAGCTACCTTCTCCCCACTCCCTCCAGTGACCCCTGCTCTATGCCCAAAGGAAGGCAAAGAACCTCCAGGACCCCTGGGCCAATCTGGCCTGGAGGAAAATCTCTTCTTGACTCCAAAGTGGCAATTGGCATTATCCTGGGCATATAAGAAAGGGTCACAAGAGCTGAGCACTAGCTCATCTCTTCCTGCCCTCCCTCTTATTATCGGTCTAAATTCACGGTGAGTTATAATATCAGCCTTGCTATCAGATGGCCATTTAGCCTCTGCTTAAAAAACCTCCAAAGAAAGAGAGCTCACCAACTCCTGAGGAGGCCTATCCTGCCGAGGAACTGCTCTAACTGTCAGGAAATTCTTCCTAATGTTTAGTCAAGAATTATTTTGATTTAATTGCAGCCTGTTGGTTCTGGTCCGACCTTCTGAGGGGACAGAAAACAACCCTGCTCCATCTTCTATATGACAGTCCTTCAAATACTTGAAGATGGTTATCTTCTCACCTCTCAGTTGTCTCCTCTCCAGGCTTCCAGATAATGGAAGGACTGTGTGATACCTTATAATGAAATACGACATTGTGTTAAAGGTCTAGCTTTATTTTTTCTTCTTTTTTATTACAGCAGTGGTCTGAAAACAATCACATGTGCCCTGAACATTGAGAATCCTACTGATGAAAACTAGTCCCTGCCTATTAACCAAAGGAACCATAATTCATCGTCTTCTAATGAAATCTATAAAGTCTGGAGAGAGAGATCATAATCCAGCATAAGCATACAGAAGCGGACTTCTGCAAAGACACCCTGATTTGCTCCATAAAATATCATACCACAGATCCATGACACATGAGCAATTCCCCAGCCCTGTCCTCAATCCAGGGCTGTGCACATATAGTCCCTCTGCCAAATAATTTATGACAGTAATGATCACCTGTTCAGGAAAGTGGAAAGGGGCAGTATTTAGGGGCTCTCTATAACCACCAGACATAACCAGTATGCCTGCTGATTGTCTGATGGGGCTAGCATACTTTGAACTGAGGCCATAGTATTCGGACCTCATTTTTCTATCATTTGGTCTTAACCTGTTATTTAGATTTCAAAAATCCATATTCCCAAAGTGTTATTTGAAAACTACAAGTGGGGCATACCAGATTTCAGAACTGTGGGAAAGGCGGAAAGCAGGGTCAGATATCTCCCTAGAAAAGGAGGCCACATGGGGGATTTGCTGCAAAAAAACCCCCATCAGGAGGTGTCACTGGAGCATTTCTTCTGCTTATATAATTGCATCTCCCAAAAAATCAATTCATTTTCTCTTTCCACTCTCTTCATTAGCTTTTTAATACACCAATACAGTGTTGATTTGTCCTAAACATACCCTAATTCTGTTAGCATTATGAACAGAGCCAGCTGACCCATTCCCTTTAGCCTGTATACTGTGCCCTAAAATTTCTTGACAGATATATCATATTTTAAAAGGTAACTTCATTTAACATTGCCCTGGCTTGGATAGCGCAGGCTAGCCTGATCTTGTCAGATCTCAGAAGCTAAGCAGTGTCAGCCTTGGTCAGTACTTGGATGGGAAACTACCAATTAATACCAGGGTTGCCTTGAAAACCCCACCAGGGGTCACCATAAGTCAGCTGTGGTCCCTGCCACACGGCAGGGAAAAAAGCGCCCAAAGCACAGCTTTTAAAAGCCGCACCGAATTAGAGACGCCGCGGCGGGATCCCATGGATCCCCTGAGCCACGGCGCCGTTGCTCCCCGGCACAATCAGATGTCGGGGAGAAAGCGACGGTAGGAAGGGGAGGCTGGTGAACTGCGCATGCTCACACATGCGCAGTTCGGGAGGCGCTCTTCTCTGAAGAACCACCTAGGTAGGTGGTTCTTTTTTGGTGCGGGGTTTTGGGTGGGAGGGACGGATCGCGGAAGGACAGGCAACGATTCCCAGATGTTGCCGTGGGATCGCACCCGTTTGCTCCGCCCCCAAACCGTTCCTCTCCCAGCCCAAATCCACTCATGTGACCGGGGCCAGTGACTTCATGGCAAAAAAATAACAATAAGCATACATATAACATTGGACTTATGGGGGGGGGGAGAATTAAAAGTTAGAGTTCTTTCTAGTGTGATACCTTGAAAACTAATAAATAAACAAATACAAAGGTTTAGAATGTTCCCCAGTTCTTTTACAAGGTCTTTACTTTTCTCTGTTAAAAAGAGTTTGTAAAATGCTACAATTCCATGTTTATTTTACTCTCAGCAATTTTCTGGATCAAAGCACGCAATTTTAACAAGTACAAGATGTCTCTTGTCTAACTACCATTTCAACAAGCGCTGGGATTTCTTCATTTTAAATTCTGAGCATAAGTCGGCATCAAGCACTCTCAAACAAAAAGTTGTATAGAAAAACCCACAAGCATTCACCCTGCATCTTTCCTTCTACCATCATAATATACGTTTTCCAAACCAACTTTAGCCTTCATATCCAGTGGTGAGATGTGTGCAGTGAAGTTAAGAGCAGCAGTTTCTTACAGATACATCAAGTCTACAGTATCACAGAGTCAGATTGTTTGTGTACCAAATGACTTTTGAACTATGGGCCACACAAAGGGTGACACCTATTTACCTTGGGCAGGCTAAACCTTGCAACAGTATATACAGACCCTCTGGTTCCATCAACAATTTTCTCCATACAGGATTCCCAGATTCCTATTCCTATCAAGTAGCTTGTTCTCACTGACCTGAAGTCATCTATAGGTTATGAAAGGGGAAAAAAGGGAATCTTCCTTAAATTGAGTCAGACTATTGGCCTATCAAGGTCAATGCTGCCTGACTGAATGACAGCCTCTCTTCGGGGTCTTAGATGGAGGTCTTTCACATCATCTACTACCTAACCTTTTAACTGGGAATGTCATGGATTAAACCTGGGAACCTTTGTATGCACAGCACATGCTCTACTGCAGTCATGTTAGCAACACCCTGACTTCCAGTTGCATTAGACATAGATTCATCCATATATAGCGAATCTCCCAAAACAATCTCTCTGTCATACTCCATCTTTATATGCCTTTCATTGATAGGCAGAGAGCCTTTTAGCCATATATATATTCTAAGTTATGGCCTGCTTATGCCAAGGATTATTTATTGCAGCAATAATTTCATTTTATTGACTGTGGTGTGTTTTTAATCATATATGCTTTCTATAGCTCCTATAGTTTAAACCTTGACCTATTATAGGAAAGGTGACTAGGACATTTCATAAATAAATACAAAGTAATGTCCTGATAACAGTACAGTTTCAAGGCTACCTTTTCTGTTGATGGAAATATTTTGTTGAAATGATGCCATTTTCTAAATCATTTCATGCCTGAGAAGATCTAATCCAATCTCATCGAGCCTGTGAGTATTTTTGGAATTTTGAGGACAGAATAGGTGATACTACAAAATGTCAGCACTGGGGGGCCTCACAAAATGGCTACTGCAGGGTACTAGGACCAATTACAAAATGTTAGGACTTCCCATCGTTGGCTTGAGCAGCTGGGCTGGCTGCGGAGTGGACTATGGTTGCCAGCCAGTGGTTGACAACTGATGGGAGTCTGAGGGTTGGGGACATGGGGGTCCTCATCAGCATGGCAGTGTTATGTCATTTCCAGGGAAAACCCAGAAGTGATGTCACACCACTTTAGGAATCGCTGGACATTCCATATGCCATTTTGTCTGTCTCCCACAGTGAGAGACCTGGCAACCGCAGAGGGGGTATCTTTGACGCTGGGCAGCATCAGCCTTAGTTGCTCAAGTGGAAGATGGGGGACAAGGAGGGAGATGAGGCTTAACCCCTCTTGATGCTGTTTTAGGATAAACAAAGCAAGCAGAAACACTGGTTAAGTTTGGAGCCAGGGTAGGTTTTCCCAACCCCGCTGATAGCTCTGATAGTTTTTTCTGCTTTTGTTTGTCACACTAATACAGCAGTGACTCATGCTTGTACATCAACCATTAATAAAGAAGATAACCCAGATAATGGTGTCTCACATTTTTATTTGGGGGTAAAACCAATCTTTTATTTTCATAATCTAAACTTTGTGGGTTCAGAATGGATTGAATTTAATAAGTCACAAATAAATCATAGAGTGGGCAATTTCTGCCTGATGCTACAAAAGGGACTTGAGCCGTAGGTTCATAAGATACCAACTGCCATTAGTCACTTATGGCAGAGATCCTTTGCATTTGGTATCCACGAGTCACACAAGTCAGTCTTTTGCCTGGAATGTAGGGGCTGTGATGAGAAAAAGCTCCGCTCATTATATTTGCTTTTGTATTATGGTTGTTGTTGTTTTTTGAACCAACTTTTTATTAACATTTTTCATGGGTACAACAAAATAAGACTTAGATAAATCAGAGAAAAATTACACAACTATACAACAAAACTACTAAGTTTCAGAATAACTTCTATAAATTCCAACATTATACTAATCAATAACATAGCAGCATCGAAACATAACTATTTGTCCACAATAACATTATTAAACCTGATCAAACTTAATTCAATTATTGACAGCACTCTCTTGTTCTATAAAATATCATTGTCTTTAAAGTATTTTGACGTTTCAATTATATAATAATAATTTAAGTTTCACATTTCTAATGTTTTCCCAATCAAATTTATCAATGTTTATTTTTTCTAGAATGGGATACCATATATTCATTGGGCTTGTATTATGGTTGTTGAAGGCAGAGGGGTCCGGAAGGAATAACAATCTGGCAATTTTAGCCAGTGACACATTTGCCATTTTGTAGGAAAGCTAAATATGTTAATCTATCAGCTGAGACGGTTCAGTGGTTTACCTGGCTTCCAGGATCCTCCCCCCCCTTTTTTTAAATGTTTTGGCCGATTTAAGATTGCACAGGGAACAAATGGAACCATTAGAAATTTTGTCCCTGGCTATGGCGGCTAGTTGTGCCATCCCTAGTGGGAAATTGGGTATGCAGCCAATCAGGCTGGCAGCTGGAGCTGCTGACTTAATTACAATGCAGAAATCCATTTCCAGATCCTGTGCAAACAGAGAAAATATGCTTATCTCCCCTCTTGGACATGTATGCTCCCATGTTTCAGGGACAGAATATGAACAGCATGAGCCCCCAAAGTGATGGAAGTGGACATACCTGTGCTGCTTCTCTTGCTACCTCTATGGGACACAGGAAGTGACTCTCAGCCACTAGCGAGTGAGAGAAGAAGATGATAATGGGTGCCAGTCTTGGACATCAATCCTAACCGGGTCTACTTAGAACCATACTCAGGTCTATTCAGTGGCGTCTATTCTGAAAGTGTTCTTAGGCAGCAAGATTCGAGTCCAGCAGCACCTTAAAGACAAACAAGATTTCCAGGGTGTAATTTTTGACAGCCAAAGGTCCCTTTGTCAGATATCTGATGCTACGGAACTTGAACCTTGCTGTTCTACTGCCGGACAACATAGCTACCCACCTAAAACGATGTTCTTAGGGTGGCACTGTTATACTAGTCAGTGACCTAATTCCTAGGGATAAGAAACACAGTTAGACTTGTTCTTCCAGCTTCATGAGCCACTGTCTGTGAGAGGCTGTCATTCACAAGAAGCCACTGGTGTTTCCTGGGGTACCATTTCAGTAGAAGGAGACTGGCTCAAAGAGAGGTCAGACCTAGATAGTCCAGGCTAGCCCGATCTCATCGGATCTCAGAAGCTAAGCAGGGTCAGTCCTAGGGTTACCAGCCCCCAGATCCCAGCAGGGGTTCCCTCACTTTTGGGTGCTTCACTCCACCGCTGGCCAGCAGGGGAAACCTCACCTTCAGACAGGGACATTGTCGCATAACATCCCAGACATGAGGATGCCACTTCTGGGTGATGTCATAACATCGGGGATTGCACACAACATCCCACCCACCCCCAGAACATCCCCTCAAATCCCCCCGCCAAGACGATGAGGGGACCTGGCGACTCTAGTCAGCCCTGTCTAGTATTTGGATGGGAGACTGCCAAAGAATACCAGGGTCATGACGCCGAGGCAGGCAATGGCAAACCATCTCTGAATGTCTCTTGCCTTGAAAACCCTACGGGGGTCACCACAAGTCAGCTGTGACCTGATGGCAAAAAAAGAGGCAGGGTAGAGCAAGATTTTCTGCTCTTGAATGTACTTCAGATCAAAGCGCAAAAGAACCAGGTTTTCAAAGAGCCTTTGTTGTGGTTATATTTATGCCTTAGTGTTACTGCTTCCTAGATGTGTTACTGCTTCCTAGATGTGTTACTGCTTCCTAGATGTATCGGAGTATGGTACCCATGATTGCTTCCCCGTTGATAGCCAATAAACGAACTGGCTGCATATCTTCAGTTTATAGACACCTTAACAATTACAATGTGCAATACACAGAAAGCAAACACATAACCATTCCTTGGCAAACACATGCCCTAATGACCAGCACTGTAAACCCAGATTCAAAACAAGAGAGGGTTCCAGCGGAAGGGCTTCCTGTGGCCAACAACTCAGTGCTTTATGATGCCCTCTGGTCTTGCACAACTCTCTTTCTGGCTCAGTGCTAAACATCCCTTTCCCTGAATCCAATTAGACAGCTAATAACAAAGCCCCACTGGCTCAGGATTGTTATCTCAAAACAAAGCATCATCCAGTTCCTAATATGCAAAACAGAGACACTGTTGCCAAGACAGTTCCAGAGTGGCACACAATTTAGTTCTTCTTTTGGAAATGGTCATGGGAAATCAGGAAGTGGTACCAGCAAGGATGTTTGCAAATCTGTAATAACTAACCAATCCTGTGAGCAATGATGTTGTATAATGCAAATGCAGATGCTGCCTTGTGGGGCTGTAGAGAGAATATGATCCTGCCAAAGTTGAATGTGGGGCCCTACATGATTTCTTCCATGCGTATTTTAAATGACTTCTTTTTGCAAATGCTGCCTTTGGGATTTTTTTCAATCAAGAGAATGATAGGGGTGGCGGCTTCTTCCAGCAAAGGGGGAGAAAGGGCTAAGATTCCACTCCCTCACAGTTCTCCTCTTTGATAAAGCAATCCTGAAAACTGCATTGCAAAAACAAAAAAAAGGGAGAGGAACTGTTTATTTTAAACACAGAAGAAACCATAGCAAGTACAAGAATCCTAGGTTACCAGCTGCTCTGGAGAAAAAAGTGTCCTGTCCCTTTAAGAGAGACTTGACCGTACGTTAATTACCAGGTGGGCAGACATGAAGGAGCTAGACAAGTTTCTTTAGCGTTTCTTTAGCGATGGCAGTGCAACGCGTATCGTTGTCCCCCGCAGCAGGGATCCTGTGAAGATGCATGGATCCCTCGCCGCGGCTTGGCAGCCCTACCACATTATAAGAACACAAAGGTCACTGGCGGAGGAGGAGGGGAAGGAAAAGGAGAAGGATTTATACCCCACCCTTCACTCAGAGTCTCAAATAGGCTTACAATCTCCTTCCCTTCCTCTCCCCACAACAAATGTCCTGTGAGGTAGGTGGGGCTGAGAGAACTGGTCTTGAGAGAACTGTGACTGACCCAAGATCACCCAGCTGGCTGCATGTGGAGGAGGAGTGGGGAATCAAACCCAGTTCTCCAGATTAGAGTCTGCCGCTCTTAACCATCATGCTAGGAGAAGTTGAAGGCAGCAGGAAAAGAGGCAGATCAAATATGAGATGGAAGCCATGACCCTCAGTATGCAGGACCTGAGCAAAGCTGTTAACAGAAGGATGTTTCTGAGATCATTAATTCACAGGGTGCCATGAGCTGGAAGTGACTTGTCAGCACTGACTGAAGAAGAAGAAGAAGAGATTGGATTTATACCCCACCCTTCACTTGGAATCTCAGAGCGGTTTACAAACTCCTTTCCCTTCCCCTCCCCACAACAGACACCCTGTGAGGTGGGTGGGGCTGAGAGAGCTCTGACGCAAACTGCTCTTTTTGAAGGACAGCTGTGCCAGAGCTTGTGACTGACCCAAGGTCATATCAGCAGGTGCAAGTGGAGGAGTGGGGAATCAAACCCGGTTCTCCCAGATTAGAGTCCGCGCACCTAACCACTACACCAAACTGGCTCTCATCAATTGATTGATGAGATTTCTATTCTACCCTCCCCAAACGGGCCCAGGGCGGATCACAGCAAATTGAGTCAAAGACTCGTCACAATAAGATCACATTAAAATCATAAAAACAATAAACAATAAAAATTGGTAGCAGCAATATGAATCTGTTGGGGCTACAAGGTAGAATCAGATGGGCCCTTTCAGCAGGTTGGGAACTAAAGTGGGGAGGCCAACTGAGGTGGACACCCGCCACCTCAACCAAAGGCCTGGCGGAACTTAACGCATGTGCACACACAAAAGTGATGTTACTGACTTGCATGCCATTAAAAACTTCAGCTCTGTCTGTTAAAGGACAATGACAATCAAATGTAGGCTTATTCTGATGTATTATTTCAAATTTCTTCTTTTATTCCATAGGTCAAATGTAGTAGGAATCGCAATTTCCAAATGGCTATGAAATAGCTCCCATGTTAGCCAGAAGCCCATGTTAGCCAGAAGTCCAGACACTGTCCATTGTTGAGAAACGTCTGGCTAACATGGGAGCTATTTCATAGCCATTTGGAAATTGAGATTCCTACTATTGGATTGTTTGAAAAACACCACCACAAGACAGAATTTTGATAAAGAACTGTCTGTTATTTATTTATTTTATTTTATTTTATTATTTAGATTTTTATCCCGCCCTCCCCATAGGCTCAGGGACATTATGCTCCATGGCAGTTTGCAACCCTGCCCAACCCATGAGGCATCTTCGGATGAGAGCAACTGACCCAAAGCCATCCAGCTTCCAAGCAGAGTGAGCTGTGCATCTCCAGCAACTTCACAATGTGCTGTACAGCAGGGAAGAGGTGCAGGAAAGGGTTGGGGGAGCAATAGCTGCCTCTGCTTCCATCACCTCCAGGAATATATAGCTACCTACCTGGTGGCATTCTCTGGTCTGCTACCTGTCTGCTCCATCTGTGACAAAATCATTTTTTCCCCCAGTGTTATGTTGTGACTCTGCATTGATTTCCCCCCAAGATCATTTATATCAAACTACATTAGCCCCCCCCCCTCCAAGTTACTTTAAAAAAATCAATTGACTGTGCATCGAAAAGATTCCACTCGAATGCCTCTGCCATAAAAGTGCTAGAGCTCATGAAAGATGATCCTTTTTAACATCGTATTTATGCATTCATAGTTTATTAATGGAGTGGAATCGCTGAAGGATAAAGATATACAAAACGGAAATGAAAACTGAGTGGGCGAAAATATATTTACCAACTATGTTGGCACCAGATATAACCTTAAACAACCTTTGGGGTTTATGTGGCGTTGTTACTGCAAAGACTTTCTGCTGCCTTCTAGCAAGGGAGGATTTAAGTTTACATTGTTGCTTAGAAATATATGGCTCACAGATGGTATATACATCATAGTGCTTCGTGTTCAGTACAGCCACAGGTCATCAGTGTGAAGAGACAGTAAAATCCATCACTAAAGTTCTGCCCAAAGACTTTGGTAAGAGTCACTTCACTGACCTGAAAGGCATGGCGTCCCCTGCATATCTGAAATAAATGTTCCCACCAATGAGTAGAGTAGGGAATGACTCCATAGTTCAGGGCTAAAGACGAACTGGCCCTCAAAAAATGCCCCAGTGGTTTCAGGGCCAGTTAAGAGAATGGATTCTTGGGAAGAGTAGACTTTTGTTTTAAGAGGAACAGCTAGAGTTGCCAACATCCAGTTGGTGTCTGGATACCCCCCAGAATTACAACCAATCTCCAGGCTAAAGATCAGTTCTCCAGAGAAAATGGCTGCTTTGGAAGGTAGATTCCATGGAAATAGAGCCAGTTTGGCATAGTGGTTTAAGTGCACAGACTCTAATCTGGGAGAACTGGGTTTGATTCCCCACTCCTCCACCTGAAGCTGCTGGATGATCCTGGGCAAGCCATAGTTCTGTCAGAGCTGTTCTCAAAACAGCAGTTCTCTCAGAGCTCTGTCAGCCCCACCTACCTCACAGGGTGTCTGTTGTGGGGAGAGGAAGGGAAAGGAGTTTGTAAGCCACTCTGATACTTCGAGTGAAGGGCGAGGTATAAATCCAATCTCCTCCTCCTCCTCCTCCTCTTCTTCTTCTATCCTGCTGAGGTCTCCCCAAAACCCACCCTCTCCAGGCTCCAAATCTCCAGGAATTTCCCAACCCAGAGCTGGCAATCCTAGGAAACGCCAATATTACCGTATAAAATTTGGCCTGGTCTACACTTGCAGCAAAATGAGGCAGTAGAATGGGCTACACAACTTCAGACTGTAGGAGGGAAAATTTACATTTTTAATTTTCCTATCAGTGAAAAACTCTGGGCAAATGGAAAACAAATAGTACATCAGAGTCAGAAGTTCCTGGCTAACTCTCTCTAGGCTGTGTTAGTTTTCTGCTTACAGGTATTATTAATTTAAGGGGAGTTTGAACAACGAAAGCCTTGGAGCCTGAAATGGTACAAAACATTCTACCTCAGTTCTCTGCCACCACATTACCACCTACTTTATTCTGCTGAATCCATAGATAAGTCCTCAGTTCCAGAGAGTCCTGGCCAATTGAGCTGGAGAAGCTTAGAACCTCCATCTTGAACTTCCAAGAAAACTGGCTTGATTAGCCTCAGGGTTAATCAATCACAGGAAAAGCCTAATATAACAGCTGTGAACCTTGAGTGGGACAGAAGTTTGTGCCACGGTTGCCTAAATGGTGGAACAAAGAAATACACACGAATACTTTGAGAGGAATAGGGAGAGCTGTCCCTGGAGGTGACAGAAGACTTAACAGGCAGACTAAAAGTGGATAGGAACAGATGGTAAGTGACATCAGTGGACACCAGGCAAACCATCCAAGGGCTCACCAGGCCATTCTGTCACAATCCGACACCCCTTTGATGCATGGTAATTATACCAATATTGGATGTCTGAAGGGGGGGGGGAATCATAAGACCTGTCATGCTAGACCAGACCAGACCAATGGTCCACCTAGTCCAGCATTCTGTGGCCAGCCTGATCCCACATGGCATCCCACAGACAAAAAAAAATCACAGTGATAGGATCAGAGAACTAGAAAGATACAATGTGAGTAAGAGACATCCCAATTACAACAGTATTTAAAGAATCTTAATAAAGATTCAAGTATTTTATGAAACACATAAGTCTAATTTTATATTATAAATTAGTATAGTAACACAATACCTATACAATAGTATAGTCAACCCTGACTGTTCCCTGGAAGGCCAGATAATGAAACTGAAGCTCAAATACTTTGGCCACCAAATGAGAAGGGAGCACTCACTGGAGAAGACCCTGATGCTGGGAAAGATTGAAGGTCAAAGAAGACGGGGACGGCAAAGGATGAGATGGTTAGACAATGTCATAGGTGCAACGAACATGAAATTGAGCCAACTTCAGAGGACGGCGGAAAACAGGAGGGCCTGGCGAGATCTTGTCCATGGGGTCACAAAGAGTCGGACTCGACTGTGTGACTGAACAACAAAGAATGTCTCATTCGTAACATTTGTCACATGGGGGGGAGGGGGATCCCAAACAAGCAATACTCTTAAGTAATCTGTTTCAATCACAAAAAATGTCAACATGGCTCAAAGTCCATGATATATCAAAGAAGTCCTCCAGAATATGTCAAAGAAGTCCAACGTGGTTTCCAGATATAATCAGTACACACATTTTGAGGTTCATTTTTCAAGAAGATATATAGTCATATCCACTGGTTAGTTTCATAACACTTTATCTTTGGGCATGTTTATTCAAAAGCCTTTCTGTTACATTCACAAAAAGAAAAGACCTGTGGGAGTAAACAGGCACCGAGTTTAAGAACATAAGAGAAGCCAATTTTGGATCAGGCCAATGGCCCATCTAGTCCAACACTCTGTCACACAGTGGCCAAAAATACCAGGTGCCATCAGGAGGTCGAGCAGTGGGGCCAGGACACTACAAGCCCTCCTACTGCACCAATACTAGAAGCTCTCCCCCAAGCACCAAGAATACAGTCCATCACTTGCCCCAGCCTGAGAGTTCCTATCTATACCTTGTGGCTAATAGCCACTGATGGACTTCTGCAATTACAATTTCTTAAACAGAATGCATCTCCAACATTAATCCATCTTGAAAAGTGGCATCCCACAAGCATAGCCAGCTTGCAACAGCCCTTCTTTGGTAATTCTTCCCCATCGTCTGGTATTCTGCCTCCAAAACTGGAGGTTCTTTTCTAAAGAGTGGTCACATCGTGGTGTTTATAATAGTCTTTGAGGCACGGACTGCCCAGAAACCATCCCCAAAAATGATGCTTAAATTCATGTGGTTGTGTCTTCTTGATAAGTTGACAGCATTTCCTGTATGACTGCAAAACCTGTCTGGCAGCAAACAAATGCTAATTTATGGGCTGTGAGGGTGTTTCTGAGGCGAACAAAGAAAGGCATTGGGAAGCAGCTTGGAGCTAGGCCAGGGATGAAGGTAAGCCACTGTCTTTTAGTGTTTCCTTTTGTGTTTATCTGTTTGCCGGCATCCCATTACCTGATATTTCAAACAGTTTTTTGATTTACTAAACCCCCTGCTGTGTTTGAAACTCTGATCACTTCATTCTGCCAAAGAAGCTGCTCTGGTATTCATGAATGATATTTTATATTGATAGAGGAGGATGCTATTTCAGGGGACTATAATTTCGTGGGGGAGGGTGGGGAGCAGGCAGAAGTTGCTCCTACAGAATAAATCAGACACGTACATCATATGTGAGCAGAAGGCTGCGATTGATGTATGCATCCTGAAAGCACCTGCTTCCTTTTGTTGTCTCCCGAAATACTTTTTTTGAAGCTGTCTGCCACTTGCTTAAGTACATTCTTAAGAAATGCCCTGCTCTAGAATGCAAGCCTGAGGCGAGGCATGCTGTCTGCATGCAAAACTGTACCTTGTGCCAGCCTAAACAGGAAATCTGTGCCAATTGTATTTATTGTGCTATGATTCCTGACAGCTTTAGTAGTCAACCAGGCGATGTTTAGTATTGCACCCAGAAAGCCAGTATAGAATTTGGAAAGCCTACCATTCAGACAAATTATTTTATTTTCTGCATTTATAACTAGGGATGGGCACGAACAGGCTAACGAACCGAAGTTCGTCAGGAATTTTTGGCTGGTTTGGAGATCACCAACCAATGTTCATAAAGTGACAAACCACAACAAACTTCTCAAAAAAAAATGGGGGGGGCACCATGGAGGTTTGGACCCTTCGTGAAGAGCAGAATGCTAGCCCTGTGTTCTGCTTATCACAAAAAACAGCTGAGGGGCTGGGAGCTCCTTCCCACTCAGCTGTTTGGTTTAAATGGTTCAGAGCCATTTAAACCAATGGCTGAGAGGCAGGGAGAACTCTCTTTGCCATCTCAGCTATGGGGTCCCTTGTGCAGCCTGGTTTAAAGGGGCTCCAGGAGGGTGCCCAAGACAGCAGAGCCAAGGGGAGAGCTCTCCCCACTGGCCCAGCTGTGGGCTCCCTGATACAGAGACCTCTCCCTACCAGCTCAATGTTCTTGGGCGGTCTCCTGCAGCCCCTTTAAACTGGGCTGCATGAGAGAGCCCGCAGCTCCCCCATGCAGCTCATTTAAAGGGGCTACACCAGGGAGCCAGAGGCAGCTGAGCCGGTGCTGAGAGCCTTCTTCACATTGGCCCAGCTATCTTGGGCTTGCTGGCACAGCCCATTTAAAGTCAGGAGAAAGGGAGGTGGGATTACCGGGGAAGAGGCTTCCCAATCCCATCTCCTCTCCTGGCTGCGCAGCCAGGAGAAAGGGAGAGAGGATCACTGGGGAAGAGGTGTCCCATCTTCCTGTCTCCTGACTGTGCAGCTTTTCCCACCAGCTCAGCTGTCTTGGGCTTCCTCCTGCAGTCCCTTTAAACCGGGCTGCAAAAGGACTATGCAAGGTAGCCAGAGGCAGCTGCTGGCTTCCTGGCATAGCCTCTTTAAACAGGCTGCACCAGCAAGCCCAAGACAGCTGGGTCGGCACAGAGAAGGGACTGTGCACTGACTCAGCTGCCTCCGGCTCCCACTTGCAGCCCGGTTTAAAGGGGCTGCAGGAGGGAGCCCAAGACTGCTGGGCTGGCAGGGAGAGCTGCACAGCCGGGAGAGAGGGAGATGGGGAGCACCTTGCCAACGATCCTGTCTCCCTTTCTTCTGGCTGCATGGCCAGGAGACAGGGAGATAGGAAGCAGCTTCCCCGGTGATCCCACTCACCCCATCCTGGCCAGGGGAGCCTCCGCTGGGAGAAAAGTGGAAGGGAGTCCCTTCCAGGGTGATCCCCACCTCCTTTCTCCCAGCCACAGTGAGCCGCAGTCAGGAGAAATGGGGAACCAACTTCCCGGACTGGTTTGGTTCTTTTGGGGCCTGTGCCCACCACACTATGTCAGAATTCCAAAAGTGCACGGAGGCTCAAAAATGTTGGGAACCCCTGCCCTAACATCTATAACCATGTTGGCTCTTTAAATGGAACAAAGGGGAAGGGAGATTATTAAAACCTTGAGAGAGAGACATGGGGGGTGGATTTTCAAATTGTTTCCCCTTTGGGGATCAAAACTCCTCTAGTTTCTTTGCTGGTGTTCAGTCTAGCAAGCACCCAGAGCTTGGCCAGGTGACCAGTATAGGCTGAGTAAGCCCTTAAGGCCTGACTAGATGTGATGGTAGCTCTGCATATCTGTCCTGGAAGGAGGTCATACTTCAGTAACAAAGACACAAGTAGCAGCTGAGAAGTACAGAACTTCTTCCTTTGCCACATGCATCTTCAATTTACTTCCTTACATCTTCTTTCTCCTCAGTCAAGCTCTTAGTCCTTTTCAGGCACTGGGCTGAGTCCAGCCTGTTTATTCTTAACCCAATCCTTACTACAGCCTCATCTCACATGGCTTTTGACCATGCAGGTTTCGTCATCCCCACCATAGCGTTGTTGGGTCCTCCTTCATGTATTTCCACCAATTGACGATACCTCCTTCATGTATTTTCACCAACTGAAAAGCTGGTTGGATCCAACCTATTTTGTTTCTGCCATTCCTATCTTGCATCACAGGTCAGTGCGCTATATGCAGTCCTCTTGGTACACAGGATGATTTTGTGTGAACAGGGTAACACAGGTATTTTTTTCCAGCTCTGGTATGCACAAATGCATACCCTCAAGAACCCATGCTTTGGGTAGCAGCAGCTGTGGCTAGAAAATAAGCATATTGCTTGTTTCACACAAAATGATGATCATGCTTACCCAAAGGATCACACTTTCCCACTGTCTGACAAGGAACCTTGTCTAGCCAAATGCCCTTCAGGAGACTAACACCCCAGTAATACACCGTGGATATAAGGGGGGTGGGGTTGCACTCCTCACTACTCTGCCCCCTTTGGTGGTAAAACCAGACTCTTCCCTATCTCTGTGATTTATGAAGTTTCATGTCTGAAAGCATGGTATCACCAGTGCAAGTTTGGTTCTTAGCTAAGCCTTTCAAGGGAAATCTGAGGATCACAGACTTGACAGGAAGTAGCATTCTCAGATGACTCTGAAATGTAGTAACCTGAAACACATTTCTACTAGTTATATCCCAGGTTTTCATTTTCTATTTGTCATGTCAGTTTATAAAGCTTTCAAGAGAGCTTCAGCCATACTAAAGATGCGATAAATTTTACGTTGTACAAGATCTGTGTCTAGACCCTGGTTATGATTTATGTCCTTCGAGAAATGCCCTTAAAGCTACTACTTGACAATTCAGTCAATATTGGTAGATCATTATGAGAGGAAATTTTGGGAGCAACCTATTCTGGATTATTAGAGGATTTTCCAGATACCTGAGAGAAAAAGATGTGGGGAGACACATTTAACTTCAGAAGGTGGAACTTCTCTCAAATGAGGGGGCTTTTGAAGAAGAAACTGAAACAAAAGGTAAGGAGGGTCAAATCCCTTTGGGAAGTTTGGAGACTATTTAAAACTGCAATCCTGGAAGCTCAGATAAAATGTATACTGTAGGTTAGGAAAGGTATTTTTTTAAAGCCCACTGTATAGAAATATTGATTTCTAAAAGCCCTGCCTTCCCCTAGAATGTCTTGCTGATACCCTGATGTGTATATTTCCAGTTGCCAGCCAAATGGCCTTAACATTTGGTCAGAGAAGCTCAATTACCATGCCATATAACCACACATGCTTTCACACATCTAAGGAAGAGGCAGACCTGATGGTGCCTGGCTCTGCCTGCATGCCCGATGTCACGTACAAAATGAAGTAGTTGGAATTTGGGGTCACATGACTGCAGGTGTGGCCTCCAGAGTCTTAGCCATTCATATGTTGCAACTATGGCAACCCATCAATTGAAAACACCCTCTGTCCATTTGTGATTGGCTACTGGCCATGGCTGGTCATGAATGGAATTGGGGTTTAATTGTCTGATCCCTTGGAAGAGAGCTCTGTTCTGTTATGTTCCTGCTCTCTCTGCTGCTCTTGTGTTCTGTTCACCTGGGAATGCTGTCCCAAGTGGAACAAAGACCTCCTTTGTGAGCTGAGCACATGGCTGCATGCTTGCACAAAGATGGGATTTCTGCTGAGGATCCCTTGGGGGGTCTAATTTGGACTGTATACCTGGACATTCGTGGGCTATGGATCATCCTGGTAATTATGCATATATCTAATGTTGTTTGGGCCAAGAGCCATAAGTTTCTTGTTTTCAGTAATCCTTGTAGTCTATGCAAAGTGCTGACTGAATAAACATTAATCTTGTTTCTAACTTGTCTGTATTGCTGTAACTGGATTTCAAGGCTAAACTCCTGTGCCTTATGCTCACCATACAGCTACCTTGGTAAGATTAACTTTGCAGCTCTAGATTGAGTTGTTCAATGTGTTATGTCCCAGAGGCTGACCTAAAGGTTTGGAATCCGTCCCTTGCAGAAAGCCTGGACTAGTTAAACATGGATTCTGGTGGCTATTCTGAAATCCAGAGAGGGCAGTCTACCTCTCTGGGTTATTGTTGTTAATGTATTGAACCAGTGTAGAGTTTCCCCCTCATCCCTGGACTGGCCTGGGGGGCAGAATCTATACATGGTGGCAGCGGTGGGATCTATGAATTGGAATTCAGTTGCAAAAATTGTGGGTATATTTGCCCTGTGTATAGAGCTGGCATCAGATTGTGAGGAAGTTTTGTTATTTTAAAAGTGTTAGCTAGGAATTTTGGACATGGCTAGGGGAGCTGAGCGCCGAATAATAGATTCTTTTGAACTATGGTGCTGGAGAAGACTCTTGAGAGTCCCTTGGACTGCAAGAAGATCAAATCAGTCAATCCTAAAAGAAATCAACCCTGACTGTTCCCTGGAAGGCCAGATAATGAAACTGAAGCTCAAATACTTTGGCCACCAAATGAGAAGGGAGCACTCACTGGAGAAGACCCTGATGCTGGGAAAGATTGAAGGTCAAAGAAGACTGGGATGGCAAAGGATGAGATGGTTAGACAGTGTCATTGATGCAACGAACATGAAATTGAGCCAACTTCAGAGGACGGCGGAAGACAGGAGGGTCTGGCGGGAGCTGGTCCATGGGGTCGCGAAGAGTCGGACTCGACTGTGCGACTGAACAACAACAAGGGAGCTGAACATTGCTCCCTGGAGGAAGAGGTGTTCCTCATCAACATTGCTGACATGAGGGACCAGGACAAGTTTACAAATAAAGTAATGGAAGCAGTAAACAATAAGAAGAATACCTTTAAGTGATGAAAGGCTAGTCTGAGTGAGGTAAGTAAAAGGGAGCACAGGCTTTGGTGATCAGACAGACAAAAAGGGACTATGAAGAACATATTGCAAAAAACATAAAGACCAGGGGTCATTTCGTAGAAAAAGAGGTGCAGGACCTCATTAGCATAACTCATTAGCATAACTTATTTGCATATGCCACACCCCCTGACATCACTGGAAGTGTGTCAGAAGGCAACACCTACTACTCAGGCTCCACTGGACTGTTTTGGATTGCTAGCTATTGGGGGGGGGACGTGCAGATCTGTCCTCACAGGTGAGGGAAAGCTTGTACCTGAATAAAACTTGGTTTTAAAGGTGCTACTGGACTGTTTTGGATTGCTAGCTATGGAGGGGGAGCAGATCTGCCCTCACTGAGGAGGGAGAGCTTGTACCTGAAGGCAAGCTGGGGGGGGGCCTCTACAACTTACCTGGCTGCTTCTTGCTCCTTGTGGCCCAACTGAGGGCTGCTGGGAGCAGGGGGTGGGGCTTGTTGCATGTGCCCGCTCTCTGGACACCTTACTGCTGGAGCTCTGCTCCTGTGCGCTTCTGCAGGAAATGACCCCTGATAAAGACCAACAATAAAAAATCCTTCAAATACATTAGAAGCGGAAAAACAACCAGGGAGGCAGTAGGGCCATTGGATGACCAAGTGTAAAAGGATTACAAAAGGATGATAGGGAAATCGTAGAGAAGCTAAATATATATTTTTGCCTCTGTCTTCTCTGTGGAAGATGGGAGGTGCTTGCTCACTTCCAAACTGCTTCCGAGAGGGGTTTTGAAAGACCTGAGTCAGGTTGAGGTGACAGGAGAGGAGGTCCTTCAACTGGCAAATCACCAGGCCCAGATGGCATACATCCAAGATTTCTGAAAGAACTCAAATGTGAACTTGTGGATCTCCTGACAAAAATATGCAATCTGGGAAATTACAGACCAGTCAGTCTAATGTTGTTACATGGGCAAGTATAAAGCAATGCACTTTGGAGCCAAATATTCTAACTCTAAATATATGTTGATGGGGTCTGTACTGGTGGTAACTGACCAGGAAAGAGATCTTGGAATTGTGGTAGATAACTCTCCGAAGATGTCGACTCAGTGTGCTACTGCAATAAAAAAAGGCAAAAACTATGCTGGGGATTATTAAGAAGGGTATTGAAAACATATCAACAAGTATCATAATGCCCCTTTATAACTAAAACCTCCTATGAAACAAATTAATTGCTCAATATTATTATATATAAGTGAATAACTCCTTATGTCTATGTTCCTCATATTTTTTGGCAATAACATTCCTCATATTTTTAATTTATAAGATGCCTGGACATTATGCAGGGTTCTACTCATCCCCATTTCCCCCCTCACTAACAGCTCTCTGATATAGATTAGGATAGACATAGTGAATGTCCCAAGATGACACTTCCTCCTTCTCTTTCCATCAGTAAAGGGGTCATTGAAGCCATACAGCAGTGGTATCTTGCCCAACTCCTGGCCCCCCAAATGACCAGGGTCCTTGGAATTTTGCTCCCCCACTTCCAGTAGCCCTCATTCCTGATTAAATTCTCATTTTTTCTAACAATGTCAAAATATATAAATAATGCACACAGAATGACTTGCTATATCATACAAACATGAGTACCATGAAATTTCATATTATTAAGAATACACAAGAAATTTTCGCTTAACAGGAGCAATGCTCCCTCTAAGCTGTGGAGTTTTGTGAGCAAAAAATTCTACTTTGTGAGCTACTGGCATTAAAGTTGTGAGGGAGCAATTTGGCTACTGCATAAATTACTTTGCTCTGGAGCCATCTTTCCTGAGCTAAGATAAAAATGTGTGAGCCGGAGGCTAAAAAACTGTGAGCTAACTCAGCTTAGAGGGAACACTGAACAGGAGTCCAAGTCTCCCTAGATTATTTTTGAGGAAAAGACAAAATTATGCTTTGAGTGGGCAGAAATTCATTTGCAAACATGGAAACACTGACTGCAAATCAAATATTTAATCTGCTACAACTCAGCCATTTGTCTGAAATTTGGCCAGATTGTACCTGTTACCAGGTTGATTTTATCAACACATTCCACACTCCTGAGATAAACCTCCTTGATTTTATGAGGAACATAATTGTTACAAGTATAATGGTAAAAAAACCCCAACAACAACCAACAACAACAGAGAAAAAACTTTGAAAATGGCTTCTCCCTGCAACTCTGATCTCTTGTGGGATTGGATCAGTGATACAGGCCAGAATATTCTTTTGCTTATGTCTGCTATCTGTAAACAAACTGGTGTTTGAGCAAAGAGGGGAAGGTGCTATGAGGAAAAGTTGAAGGAGCTGGGTATGCTTAGCCTGGAAAGGACATGTTGGAGAGGTGATATGACAACCATCTTCAAAAACTTGCAGAGCTGTCATATAGAGGATTGTACCAAGTTTTTTTTCTGTTATCCCAAAAGGTCGGACCAGAACCAACGGGTTGAAATTAAATCAGAAGAGTTTTTGGCTAAACATTAGGAAGAACTTTCTGACAGTTAGAGCGATTCCTCGGTGGAACAGGTTTCCTCGGGAAGTGGTGGGCTCTCCTTCTTTGGAGGTTTTCAAATGGAGGCTAGATGGCCATCTGACAGCAATGCTGATTCTGTGAACTTAGGCAGATCATGAGAGGGAGGGCAGTAAGAATTGCATCAGTTCTTGTAGCCCTTTCTTACATGTCCAGGGAAATGCTGATCACCACGTTGGGGTCAGGAAGCAATTTTTCTCCAGATCGGTTTGGCTGGAAATCCTGGAGGTTTTCTGTCATCATCTGGGCATGGAACAGTGGTCACTGGGAATGTGGGGGCGGGAGGTATTTGTGAATTTCCTGCATTGTGCAGGGGGTTGGACTAGATGACCCTGGAGTTCCCTTCCAATTCTATGATTCTATAACAATAGGAACAATTCTGGGATTTGATTGATTGGCAGCAATTTAATCAGTATTCTCTTCTAAAACTGAATGAACAAGTAATGTCTGTTCTAGACTAAACAGCCAGTATGAAAGCTACCATAGATGCTGTCATCTATGTCCCGTCTCACCAAGATCAGGAAATCTATTGAACACATGAGTAGTTAAGAACTTCTTCAGAATGGCACTTTTAGACTCTGAGAAGGGAGCCTTTTGAGCAATGCAACAGGTTATCTTTACGTTACCTCACCCACTAATCCAGATTGTTTTACGTTGCACAAGCTTTATTTCATGTTGGTACAATTCCTGTTCACAGCAGAGACTATCAGCATCATTCCTCTGAAGCCCTGAAAAGAAGACACCAGAAATAAAAACTTGTTCTTTATATAATTGCTTACTTCCAGTGTTGTTATAGGGAGGGGAGTCCCCCTCCCCAATTCACTTTTTAAAGATATTGGTATTGATTCCTCTTATTCTCTCTCTTTTTTTTCCTTTTAAAAGAGGAATCTATCTTTGAAGAGGTTAATGAACCCTTTTGTAACTTTCCCCCTTGCAGCTGTTTTATGTTACATAACAAAAGATGGTGCTCTAGGAGGAGGATTGGAAGGGCTGGGAAGACACTGCATGCCTCTTAGCAATTGCAGAGTGAAATTCTGAAATTTCTGGAAGGCCCTTGCTTAACTTATCAATATGGAGCAGAGCCTCTCTACAAATCCTTCCAGGCTCGTTAAACAGGGAAGAAAAAAGTGTCAAAAGGTGACCTGCCTTAATTATCCATTCTTGACTAAGCCTTTAACATTCCACCAAGAAATATATTACTTGCTAGGGAGGCCTGCCTCTAGGTGGGACCTGGGGATCCCCCAGAATTACAGCTTGTCTTCTAAGTTCTGACTATACAGATCAGTTCTCCAACAGAAAATGGATGCTTTGGTAGGTGGACTCTGTTTCACTGTATCCCTCTGAGGTCTGACCTCCCCAGGCTCCATCCCCAAATCTCCAGGAGTTTCCCTGTCGGACAACCCTATACACCCTATACCTGGCAACCCTTTTACTTACACACACAGAGTACGTAGGATCCTTTGGACATCTGACTAGACCACCCTTCTGTTCCGTAGAGCGGTGAAAACTGAGCTGTTACGTTCAAATAAGAACTGACTGCACCCGCTGGGTCACACTAGCACTTTACCACAGGACGCTGCCGTACTTATTTAGTTTTATTGTATTTATTGTATTTTATATCTGTATTTGCTGGTTTTATATTGTATATTGTATGTTGTTTTAAATTGTTGTAAGCCGCCCTGAGCCGCTTCGGTGGGAGGGCGGGGTAAAAGTCTAAGGCCCCTGCCACACGCAGGGGAAAAGGCGCTTGAAGGCGCGGCTTTTAAAAGCCGCGCCAATGTTGACACGGCGTGGCGGGATCCCACGGATCCCCCGGCCGCGCCGCCTTTTCTCCCCGGCGTGATCAAACGCCGGGGAGAAAACACGGCCCTAACCGGGGGCCGTCCGAACTGCGCATGTCCGAGCATGCGCAGTTCGGCTCCGGGCCGGGGTTGTGCCAGCGCAAAGTCGCGCCGGCGATCAAACGCCCGGGAATCTTCCGTTTGAACCACCCAGGTAGGTGGTTCGGTTTGAGGCGGCTCTGGGGGGGGGACGGTGACGTCTCACACGGGA
>NW_015173715.1:231937-243705 GCF_001447785.1 Gekko japonicus | reverse complement strand
CAGGGACATGCAACAAGATACTCGGAAGATACTCGGGCCCTGCGGGACCTAGTGCAGTTCCGCAGGGCCTGTAAGACGGAGCTCTTCCGCCAGGCCTTTGAGGGGGAGCCGCCGCCGCCATTATTCCACCAATGATGTTACAACCATCTGCCCCACATAGTAGGGGCAGATGTCGCCCAATAGAGCTGGGGAAACACTCTTCCTGGCGCTCCTGCTGTGAATAACTTGGCCGCCAGTTTGGGATGTCGTCCATCTTGGATTGTATGTAAATTATGAGAGCACCAAATTTTTATGTTAGATATTTGTTTTTACTATGTTGTTGTATGTATATTTTAATCTCGGCATAGCCGCCTGTTAGCCGCCCCGAGCTGAATATTGGATGGGGCGGGATATAGGTATATAAGTCTAATAAAATAATAAATAAATAAATATAAATAAATGGGGGGGGGGATCTGGGACCCCATAGGATGTCAGCAGCAACAACACCAGAACCTCAGGAGTCACTATAAAGTGCATGTGGCAATTTTAGAGGATATTTCTGCAACACCCACAAGCCCTACTTCCACGGTGTGTACAGAGAGGGCATGTTAACATTATATTTACTGAATGGTGGATGACATAAGCATCCTTAAACAAACAAACAAAAAACCCAACACCTGTGTTTGAGTGACATAATGTGACTATTATTTTACAGACCTATCATTCATAAAATAAGACAATATGGACAACATTGTCCCTTTGAGTCTCCTGCACTGAAACACAGAAGTTCTGTGACAATGATTATGTGGACTATTGCTCTCAGTGGCAGTTGAAATGCATCGAGTTTCTAAATGGCCTTTGGAAAGCATTAAAGCAAGGGTGAATCTTATTAATGTGGGAGTAAGAGAATATAAAACGACGGCTGCTGTCTTATTTATTGTGTTTTCCTAGAAAGGAAAGTAGTTACCTTCTAGAATAATGTCTAAATATCGTGAAACAAATTAGAAGCTTTTGTGAGCGTATTACTCTATAAATGGGTAGTTTGGAAAAGGGTCCCTGATTTAAACTGAACAAAAGACCTCTCAGGTCTGTAAAGCCTCCATCTAGTCCAGCATCCTGTTTCCAGTAGCAACAAGCTCACAAGGAAGGAATCGGCCTGGATCCAGCAATCCATAGACTCCAAAGACTGCAGATCTTTTACCATGTTTGCCTCCCAGCAGCAGCTGTTTTTTGACACCTGGAATATTTATTCCAGAGATTGTAAGACCTTTGTAGCCAAGTGAGGCTGCAGTGGGTAGTTGGATATGAATGAAATCCTGGAACCCCAGAAAAGATCTGCAATCATTAGGGGAGGGGGACTTCAATGGGGTGTAATACCATAGAGTCCACCTTCTAAAGCAGGAATTTTATCCAGCTACCACCTAGACGCTGGCAACCCTAGCAATCATCAGTAGATCTTCAAGGCTGCTATTATTTGTCCCAACCACCCAGTTGTCAGAGATATACTGTTTCTGGGATTTAGGAGGTTTTACATCTAGCTGTGGTGGCAAATAGCTGTGCTTTTGAGCTTTTTCTTTATACAGCTATCCCAAAAGTGCAATCTTTAAAAAAAAAACCCACTTTCCTGGGAGTAAGCACTAGTGAATAGACACAGTAAAATTCTGAGTGGACCTGCTAAGGATGGCATTGTCAGTTAGTGGCCATAACATCACATAGTAGTGAATTGCATTATCATGTACTGTGTCATTCAATGCTTCCTTTTGTCTCTTCTGCATCTGATGAGCTATTTAATTGGTGCATGAAGAAAATTCCTTCTAGAGATGGGCACAAACTGTAAACATTTGGTTCATGTCGGTATGTGGTTCATGGCCAAACCACAATCTGAACGCAATCAGGAGGTTCATTTGTGAACCGCACTGGTTTGTGATTCATGGCCCCACAAACCCTGTTGAAAGGGACCTCAGTCCCTTTAAATGGGGTTTTCAGAAAGTCCAAAAACAGCTGAGCAGCAGGGCACAGCCTGCTCCCCACCACTCAACTTTTTAATGGCTTTTTCAAGGAACAGAAAACAGGGGTTTAAATGGACTTGGAGTCCCATTAAACCCCTGCTTTCTGCTCTATCCACAAACTGCCATGAACTGCCACAAACTGCTTTAAAAGTTTGTGGAAATTCATGATGGTAGACCCATCACAAACTTTGGTTCACGAACCACCACTGGCAAAATTCATGACGAATTTTGTTTTGTGGTTCGGTTCATGCCCATTCCTAATACCATCCTCCTTCTCTACATCATGCCTCATTTTATAAACCTCTTCAGTCATCTTTTCCTCTATTAAAACTTCTCAGTTCATACGTTGGTAAAAC
Source organism: Gekko japonicus (assembly GCF_001447785.1). NCBI lineage: Eukaryota > Metazoa > Chordata > Lepidosauria > Squamata > Gekkonidae > Gekko > Gekko japonicus. The sequence continues at coordinate 241,361 of NW_015173715.1, read as the reverse complement.
TTTTTAAACCTGTTTTTTTCTCTGAGACAAATGGAACCCACAGTGGGTAAATGATTGATAATAACGATGCTGCTGCTGCTGCTGATAACAACAACAGAAACAACAATAATAATACCCACATAAGACACAAAAAGTTGAAAATATCAGACTATGAAAACTGCCAGCAAAAACCTTGTAAATGACATCCATTCTTTAGTAGTTGTAGATTTTACAGGCTGTATGGCTGTGGTCTTGGCATTGTAGGACCTGACGTTTCTCCAGCAGCTGTGACTGGCATCCTCAGGGGTATAACACAGAAAGATGGAGTACTTTCTGTGTCAATGTGAAAAGAAAAATGGTAGGTAATTTATATCTACTCAGGAAGATGGGGCAGGGCTGAGTCATTATCTTGTAGGAGTTCCCCAGGCTGTGATATGCTAATAGAGGAGCTTTCCTGAGGAGGTTCTTTTGCATATGGATTGGCTGTTGAAATTGTAATCTTATCTGTAGTGCTGTTGTAAGATGAAGAGCATTTTGTGTTTTTCAGGACAGGAAACCATGCCCTATTTATTTTTAAACTCTTTTCTTTCCTGTTGAAATTGGGTTTATGTTTATGAATTTCAATGGCTTCCCTGTGTAATCTGACATGGTAATTGGATATGTTGTCCAGCCTTTCAGTGTCTTGGAATAAGATACTGTGTCCTGTTTGAGTTAGGCTATGTTCAGCCACTGCTGATTTTTCAGGTTAGCCATTCTCTTTTCCTTTTTTTCATAGGAAAAATGTCCCATCGATCATTTTTGATTGCCCTTTTCTGAAACTTTTTAGATAGGGCAAGTAGAACTGTATACCATAGTGTGGATCCAACCATTCTCCAAGGAGACTTCCTCCAGCCCAAGAGTCTTCCTCCAACTTAAGTGCTTCTTTCTCCAACAAACACTCCCCAGACTGGTGGAAGGCTTTCAACCCGAGTCAAAAGGAAAGGTGGGGTATAAATATCTTAACAAATTAATACATTAATTAAAAAACACACCTTTGCACAGTGAAATGGTAGGATAGAGATAGGATTCACCCCAGTATTCCAAGTGTGGCTATATCATATCCTTTGAAGAAAGAGCTAACCTTCCATCTACAGCAGCCCATAAGAGTAGAGAAGAAGGAATTGTCTGTTTGGCGAAGTGGAATTTAATTTGTGGGCTTGATGTGTATTGTAAGGAAATCTTAGTGGAAACATCATGATTGAAGATGGAGTTTAGAAGTCTAATGCTGTCCAATACTTCCTTCCAACATCCTTGGATTTCCCACATCCACCTCATTAAAAAAAATCTGCTCTGGGTATGACACAGGACCAGCACAAATCTAATAACCTGCTATTAAATGTACATTTACAGCAGAATAAAATACGATTTTTTTAAAAAAATAATTTTATAAAGATTTTTCTTAAAACTGATTGTCATAGTATACTTCATTTCGTTGTCAAAAATGGCCTCCTGTTCACTGTATCTACATGGACTAGGTTTGCAAGCCCCTCCTGGCAACCAGCAGGAAATAGGTGAGGGTTTATCAGTAGAAAGGCCACGTCGCTTGCATTGCACAAGAAGTGACATCATCATGTCAGTGACTTCCAGATGATGCTCTGGTATTTGGGCAAAAATTCTATGGTCTAACCATTTTCTACCATAGCGTTTTTGCCCCCATACAAGAGCATTTCCTAGAAGTCACTGACATGGTGACACCATAGCGTTTTTGCCCCCATACAAGAGCATCTCCTAGAAGTCGCTGACATGGTGACACCACTTCCTATGTTACACCAGCAATGTGGCCTAGGCCTTCTTCTTTCTTCTGGTAAGCCCCCCTGCCAGCCAGCTGATCGTCAGCTGGGGGGCAGGGCCTGGCAGTGGGGGACCCCTGCCTCCACGGGGGGCTCTGGCAACCCTAACATGGACCCCAGGGCATGTCATCTCAAGCCCACCCCTAAGACTTGGCCAGGATGGGCTGGGATCCCCTACCCTCTAATGATCAAGCAAAATTCAGCCCAAAAAGACAATGAAGTCTACTATTGTAATTGAGGCCCCCCCCATGAAGGATCACTCCCCTGCCCCCCAAAAAACTTAATAGAAACTGAGAAGAGTGTTTATAGTCCATTTAACTGAGAAGAGAAAGTAACTGCCCTTCCCTGACTATGCCTTCAAGTACTGTGATCGCTACTGTAGCCCAGGCTGATTGACAGGCCCGTAGCTACAGTGGGGCATCTCGGGGCTAGGCCCCCTGACTTACTGGCAAGGCCCCATGACTTCCCATCCAGCCCAGGGACCCCGAGCGGTGGTAGGTGCGGGGAAGGAGCTGGGTATTGCTTTAATTCTATTAGTCAGTGCCCCCTAAGAAATTTAAATGCCCCCCCCACTTAAAAAATCCTGCCTATGGGCCTGCTGATTGATAATGGGGAGGTACTCTGCCGAGTTTCAGTAGTGTCCCTAAGCCAATGCAAAGCAGTACATATTTTATTGGTGCTGTTAGCCAAACTTGGTGGTGGTGGTTCTGCCCTCCAGCCTGAAATTCAGACATCCCTTCTGTTGCACAAACAGAAACACAACAAAGTCCTTGCAAGTAGCCCTCACATTAAGTCAACTTTATTGTAGCCTGTCCTATATTTCCACTTGTGCAAGACAGAGCACCAGGAGCATTTCAGCAACCCCATAGTAATTACTTTTTTTATTATTAAATCATATCACACCTCCAAGCAGAACTACACCAACTAGTCTTTTGTCTTTAGAGTTTTGTACACAGAAACACCAACTGGAAATGAAAAACAGCCCTAGATCTTACCATAGCTCTTGTGCAAAAGGTACTGTGTTAAGTGAAACATCTTTTCTACCATTGCATGGCAGGATCCATGTCTTGTAACCAGGTCTAAGACTAGCATAATAAGAATCTTTGATCAAATGCAGCAAGGTTTGGTAAGGAATGCTGTGAGATTAATTTTAAAAACCCTCTGATTTTTGCCTTTATCAATTAATCTATTCTGTGAACTAGAGCATTTCCCTGAAATGCTAAATAAACCATTCCTGGCAGATAACATCCTGGCTTTTTTTAAAAAGTAAATGCTCATTTAATCATCATAAATAGCAATATTAACATAATAAAATTAGATAGATGATAGAATGAAACTGTTGCAAAATTTCTGTATGATAGCGTTGCCAGCCTCCAGGTGGGGCCTGGGGATCTCCCGCTTTTACAACTGATCTCCAGCTGACAGAGATCAGTTCCCCTGGAGAAAATGGCTGCTTTGAAGGGCGGACTCTATGGCGTTGTACCCTGCTGAGGCCCCTCCCCTCCCTAAACCCCGCCCTCTCCCGGATCCACCCCCAAAGTCCCCAGGTGTTTTCCAACCTATACCTGGCAACCCTACCGTATGAAGCTTCAAGAAGGCGTTCAGTATTCTTTGCAAAGCGAGTCGTATGTTTTGTATGTTATGCCAATAAAGGTTGATTATTTCACTCATAGATGATAGATAGAGAGTTGGTAGGTAGACAGACAGACAGATGAGCAATTAAATGTTGAGTGGGGGGGGGGGATAATGTTTCTAGTCTTTGCAAAAGCTGTGCCTTAATTTTAAAAGGTTCTGAGTTTTCAGTCCAAATGTGCCTACAAGGAGAAAAGCATTTAAAAGAATGAGAAATTAAGTATAAATTAATCACAAAGTTTGTGAAGATAAAAAGTGCCCAAAAGTGATATTGTTAATTGGACATTCTGTATGGCTTGAGCCCAGTTTATTCCTCCCTCCGCCTCCTGCCCCACTACATGCACCTCAGGAAAGGACACTCGGATGGGGTCATATCTATCTCTGGTGTAAGGCCGTACCATAAAGTTAATTATACCAGTCATTAGTTTGGCCCAAGGACAACTTTCTCTCTGTTGGGTAAGATGTCAAAAAGCAATTAAAATAAACCTGATAGGAAATATTAGGGAACTCACAGACTCTAGTCTCCAAGGCAAAGTTTGGACATTGTGTAAGCATTTCTAACTTGACTTTCAGAGGTACGGAGTGCCAAAAATTCTTGCCAGACTCAAGAGTGGTGCATGTTTGTGCTTATGTGCTCATGTACATGTAAAGGTAAAGGTTCCCTTGCTCGAAAGCCAGTCGAGTCCGACTCTAGGGTTGCGGTGCTCATCTCCGTTGCAAAGCCGAAGAGCCAGCGCTGTCCGAAGACGTTTCCGTGGTCATGTGGCCAGCATGACTAAACACCAAGGCGCACGAAACACTGTTACCTTCCCACCGAAGTGGTACCTATTTATCTACTTGCAATTTCTTGCTTTCGAACTGCTAGGTTGGCAGGAGCTGGAACTAGAGATGGGAGCTCACTCCATCATGCGGCACCCGGGTCTTGGACTGCTGAACAACTGACCTTCCAGAGCCTGCAGTTCAGCATTTTAACCACTTGAGCCACCGCAGCTCCTCATGTACATGTAGTCATGAGCTTATCCCCAACCATTCTCGGGCCTGTCAGAATAATCTTATGAAAGAAACATGGTATAGATTATGCCACTTCCACTGATTTGAACTTGGCATGGCGATTACTACATTGTTACTGAAGATGGGAGCCCTGTACAGATCCAGCATCTACCTATTTAGATGAAGAGGAGTTGGATTTATACCCTGCCCTTCACCCAGAGTCTCAGAGCAGTTTACAATATCCTTTCCTTCCCCTCCCCACAACAGACACTCTGTTAGGTAGGTGGGGCTGAGAGAGCTTTGACTGCGAACTGCTCTTGAGAGAACTTGTGACTGACCCAAGGTCACTCCAGCAGCTGCATGTGGAGGAGTGGGGAATCAAACCTGGTTCTCCCAGATTAGAGCCCACACTCTTAACCACTACGCCAAACTGGCTTTCCAGCGGAATTAAATAGCCCCTGCTTGTTCTGGTGACATGCATAAAACCAGAATGCAGCCTGCATTGAACAGGAATCATTCAGCCAGAGGGAGGGACACTGAAGTCCTGTTGATTTCAATAGGAGCGATTTAAACATGTGTCTACCTAACCCACTGAAACCAGCGAGACTAAAATGTGGTAGTTTCTATGGCAGTTTGAAGAGAACATATAGAATGACCACATTATGTTCATAGTCTGTTCCTTGTTCTTTTACAAGCTCCATACTCAATATTTGGCTGTTTGTTGGCTGATGCAGCTATTAATAACTGAAGCCAGACCAGCACAATTGGTGACACACCAAGATGAATGCAGTCCACCAGCCATGCACGTAGCCCATCAGAGGCTCATAAAGTCAGTTTTGTTGTTGCAATGACTGGAGGGTATGTTAAGTTTGTCTCGGACGTGGGCTGTTCAGTTTGGCAGGTACTAAATTGTGCAGTCTTGGCCTAAGGCTTGGGCCCAGCATCCTTAATAAAATGCCTTCTTCCATATCAGACTCCCCAGTTACAAAAGTCCACCCAGGAGACCCGTTTCCATGTTTGCAAAAAATACTGTTCTTTGAGTGTGCTTATCTGTCATGCCATCTGAACTTGGAACTAGGTTTCCAGAACTGTAGACCTCTGGGACACCTGGTTTACTTTTCTTTTAGTTGCTAGGGCTTCTGTGGTTCAAAGTGTCTAGGGAGAATTTCCAATGAAACCGAATCGACTATTACTGCCGATGTTGGGGGTCAGTGTACAAGGGCATACCAATGGTCTGCAAGATGTCCAGTTTAGATATGACTAATTCATACATAACCTTTGAAGAAGAACAGTTCTCCCAGAGTAGAGTTGTGCACTTAACCACTACATCAAACTGCATTTCTGTTTTCAAATAAGCATTCGGAAATGCAGTCTTTCAACAATGAGTATGTTTCCTAAGGAACCCCATGAACGAGTGTCATTTCTAAGTTCCACATTTCTACAATGCTTCATTTGTAAAGGTTACTTACACCTTGAAGGGTACTCTGGATAGCAAAGGATTCATAACCACCTCCATGCTCCAGTAATCATTGATTAAGCAATAAATCCAAACAAAACATTTTATGCCTTACAAAATTATTTTAAGAGAAGGTTAGAGTTTACCACAAGGGCCCAAATTTCCAAATTGCCTAAAAGAACACCAGCTATGAGAAGGCTATGAATTCAAGACAATTATTAAGTTTTCTAGAGCAGGAAATGGCCCCTAATGGCCTAGATCCAGTTAAAGCTGGTTATGACTAAAATCCCACTGAAAGCCATAGGATATCATCAACAACAACAACAACAAAAACAACATACTTGATGTATCAGTCCCCTTTCTAAGGGGGGGGACTAAAAAAATACTCAAGAAAACCCACATATATTGGGTTGGATCCAACCAGCTTTATGATGATGAAAATCCATTGAAGAGTCTTCATTGACCACCCCAAAAAGCTATGCTGGGGATCATGGAAACTGCATGAACAAAAGCTACGCTGGACAAGGCTGCAGTAAGGAGGAGAACTGGGCAGGACTGAGGCGGGGGGAAGCTGGCTGGATCGAAACCATGGCTGCCTGTAACTAAAATGGGACCAAGTTTAGTTGGATCCAAACCATGGCTACCTGAAGATCAAATCAGTCAATCCTAAAAGAAATCAATCCTGACTGTATCCTGGAAGGCCAGATAATGAAACTGAAGCTCAAATACTTTGGCCACCAAATGAGAAGGGAGCACTCACTGGAGAAGACCCTGATGCTGGGAAAGATTGAAGGTCAAAGAAGACGGGGACGGCAAAGGATGAGATGGTTAGACAGTGTCATAGAAGGCCTGGCGTGATCTGGTCCATGGGGTCACGAAGAGTCGGACTCGACTGTGTGACTGAACAACAACAAAAAAGCCCACTCATTCACAAACTCACAAAGCCCCCTTTTTGCCATAGGATACTAATGCCTATGTTCCACTCTGCATGCCCTCTGAACAACCTCTCACCTGTGTAACAACTGCTTCCTTGTAGTGCTACCTGACTTAGCACTCATCCTTGTGCCAATGGGCAGGGCTAATAGCAGGTTTTTTTCTTATTTTCCTTAGCTCTGCCACTGCAGATGACTGGAAAAGTACCACAGGAAATCAGCTGCCAACCAACCTGAATTCTAGGCCATATATTTATCCTGCAGGAGTGCCTCAGAGGTAAAAACAGTTCGTGAGCCTCCCTTGGGAGCTGCTCCTGTTGCTATAGGACTGCTTCCTTTGTTTCCAGCAGGACTCCCATGCCTTTAACTCCTTCACGGAAGGTAAAACCGTCAAGAGATTTTCAAAGCTTAAAGCTAAAGTGATGGGGAAACTTCACCTGTTGAATTCTGGACTGTCATGCAACTATGAAAGGCATCATTTCTTACAACTAAATGGGTATCAGAGTCTGGCCAGGGAGAACAGGTTGTGGTGACATTTCTGGGCTGTCAGTTTATGAAGGGATCCTACCATACCAAGAAACAGCAAGGGGACCCAGAGTCTGGCAAAGGCAACATGCCTAACATGCCTAACAGAAGCCAAAAGGAAACAAGTCATACTGTGGGTGTCTAACTCAAGACATGAACATTTTGGACAGAACCAGAAGTCACTGACCAGAAGCTGAGTGGGTTTTGTTTTGTCTACGGGCCTAAATCATTTTGACCACTCTTTGATTTCAAGGGTCATCCACCAAGGAGACAGTATTAGATCCCCACTCTCAATGTTTGGCGTCAGCTCCATTGTACCTATTTTTCACGCAGCCCTTTCTCTTTGAAGTTTTCTCCTAAACTATTGACCTGAGCAAAACTCTCCGGAAATAACTAGTGAAAATCTATTAAAACGTATGCTTAGAAGCTGCAAAATTCCTTCTCTGATTCTCTCTGAATTCTGTGGCTTGTTGAATCTTTCAACTGCCAGGTAATAGGAAAAATATTAATCGGTGAAGTATAGGCACAATAAATCTGACGCTGTAATCCAAATCTTCCAGTTGTTTTTTTTTGCTTAATTGTCCTTCAAAAGCTGTTTATTGCCTCATCTAGTCCTTCACCATGAGCATTATTTTTTCAATAAATCATCCAGTCTAATCATTAAAAAACAGAATTGGATTGGGCAGAGCGACTAAAGCATCCATCACCTTCACTTTTATGACATTTGTATGCCTTTTGAATAGATGTTCCTTAAGATGCCATCTATGTCTTCATCAGTTGTTAATCTGCAAGGATATATTACGGGCTATTGTTGGTAATATGTCTGAACTGAGCTGCTCAAACTTCACAGTGTTCATAATGGATGATTATCATATGTTGGACTATATCCACATCCTCAGATTTTTATAAATTATTATAATTATGCTAGCATGTTCCAACATTGTAATGGCCAGCCAGCAGAGTTGATAATCTTTGTATTGCCCTAGTGTCTCATTTAATTCAATGGGCTGGATCCAACTGGCTTTTTTCACTGGAGATGTATGGAGAAGAGAGTCCTCTTTGACCACCAACAAAGCTGTGGTAGGGATCTTGTGGCAGAGCTGACATTTGAACCAGGAACTTTAAGTTCAAACTATATATTTACCAAAATGTGCTCTTGCCTGTTCATCTTTCAACTAGGCCATACTTAATAAAACATTTTTCCCTTGACTTTGTTTGTTTGTTTGTTTGTTTTGAATGGCTGAGTACTGGATATCTGCTTTCCAAAACTGATAACTGCACACTTATTTCGTCACTGCTTCCTCTGACAGCACAGAATCAACTACATCTGATTTAGGCAGTGAGATCAGATTGGTGGGGGGAAAGACAGTTGAGGGTTCCAGTGTGTTGTTTTTGTTTTTACACAGTCACATTTTATCTTTTCTCTAGTAATTATGTAAACTCATGCTGAAACATAATTACGCAGAGAATATAAGTAATATAATGAAGCCCTCTGTGGTTTGGGGCCAGCAGACCTTAAGGACCACCTCCTCACATGAGAACCTACCTGACCATTACGGTCATCTTTGAAGGCCCCGCTTCAGGTGCTCTGTCCATGTGAGGTGACACAGATGGCAACCTAAGATAACATCCTCTTGGTCAAGGCATCAGAACTATGGGATTCCATCCCCAGGGAGATTTGTCTGTGTCTTCCATCATTGATTTCCACCCCAGAGTGAAGGTTTTCCTGTTGAGAGAGAGACAGAGAGAGTTTTATTTATTTATTTTATTTATTTATTCGATTTATACCCCGCCCTCCCAACGGCTCAGGGCGGCTTACATGTGGTAAAGCCAGAGTAAAATACAATAAAACATATAAATAATTACATATTTAAAACACAATAAAACCATCCTATCACACAGTGCTGAGCCTATATTTAATCTTCCAAGATGGGACAACCACCTAAATTTGATGGCCAACTCTCTCGGCAACGCGGTCTCCTGCTACGCTGTTCTACCAGGCCGTGCCAGTCCCCCTTTAACAGGGCTGCTGATGGCACACTACCTCGTTGGTAGGATAGTGGCGATGGCGGCTCCTACTC
>NW_015173715.1:215819-231855 GCF_001447785.1 Gekko japonicus | reverse complement strand
CTCATCCCGCGAGGTAGGAGCCGCCACCAAAAATGCCCTGGCCCTAGTAGGGGCAAACTTGATCTCTCGGGGACCTGACACTACCAGGAGATGGGAGTTCCCCAATCGTAGTGCTCTTGGGGGAGTTTCTTTTAATATGTTTCTTGTTCACTGTCTTGAGGATCCTAAATTGGGGGAACATGGCTTTAAATATTTGAAATAAATACAATATATTAAAAAAACAAAATAACAAGTAATATTAAGCATAACTCATAGGAAATAAGGACTTTATGTTCTAGGGGGAAAAGCACTGAGATTACAGAGTGGACTTTCTGCTAGTATTGGAGAATGTGGGCTGGTTGACCCTGTGAACCTATCACTCAATCTACTGTATCAAGCAAAATATTTCCCTGTGGCTGACAGTAGGGCTGCAAGGCAGGATGTCTCCTGCTGGCAGCCCTCTTTTCCCTCTGCTACGAGTGGCAGCAGGAGAAAAAAGAATGGCATCACTGATGTTGCTATGTCACTCAGGAAGACTTGGAAGTGATGTAGGGTAGCTCTAGGAATCACCAGAAAGTCTATGGTTTTGCCTGGGTTTTCCCCAGCAGTGATGTAATTATGTCAGTGACACTGCATGTCCCCCATATCCCTGCCACCAACCATTCCACTGGTTCCCAGGTTTGTCCTGGTGATCCTAGCTGATAGGGCCATGTTTGGAGACACAGAGAATCAAACAGGTTGTGGGGAAAGCTGCCTCTACCTCGCAATGGTTCCTATCTATCCAAAGAGTGTATAATCAGATAATGTGCTTGATTTGCAATCGGGTTAATGCTCAATAGCTCAAATGACTTTGGCAAAGAGTGTCCAAGCATCTTCCAAATAAAAGCACTCCCCAGGGCAGTAAGCCAAAAGTATAAGGAAGGAAATGCTTGACACAAAATCAGTAATGATGCTGTATGACTATGGACTAAGTGTAAGGTTACCATCTTCCACCCCTGCACTCGTTGCCCACCAGCACTCCAGAGGCCAATGATGTCACTTCTGGGGCAATTCTTAGAGAGGACTAACATAACTTCTGGTACCACCCCGGAAGTTTTATCATACTATTGCCAATATCACCTCTCATCTCCCTGCCCCCCAGCATCCCATTGGTTGCCAGGCGTGACCAGGAAACCCTATCTAATTCTTCCATTGGACACTACAGCTGTCAGCCATATAGTTTTTGGGTCACTTGCCTTATTGCTTCTCCTCATGAAGGCAAAGACACTGGAAGTAGAGTGCAGACAGAGACATTGTGGAATCACCAGAAAAGCAATCAGATCAGGTCTAGTCCATTCAGAGGCAAAACATAGTCAAAATGCCATTTACAATAGTTAAACTAATGTGACTACCAAGCAGGGCATGTTTAGCTCAGATTTTGATTAATTATTTTCCCTTGTAGCAGGCTAAACCCATAAAATCTAACACTTTAAACCCTTTTGTTACATTTTCTATAAGATTCAAACAATATTCCCAATTGGCTTTAAAGGTATATGCATATTTGGAAAGAATTCAGAAGGAGTAATTGAGCCTTTGAAGCAGTCCTTTCTCTAGAACTTCAAAAGAGTCTACTTCACTGAGTACAGTTTGGAATAACTCCGGTGGAAAATAAGCAATCAAATGTTGAATTACATACCTGCAAAACAACAGAGAATGGAGATTAGAGTTGTTTTTCATAAGAAATGCAATACACTGAGCCTTGTAGAAAATGATTGGAGGGGGAGAACCTCAGGTGGGGAAAGAAATCTTTATTAGGAAAGTTACGAAGTTGCTACTGTGATATATATAATGGACTTTTAGTTGCTGCTGAAACTTTGCCTAAAGCAAACATCTGAGCAAATTTGAAGGTTCCTTCTCAAGTAAAACATCCATCATATTTCAAAGGAACCCCCCCAAAAAAAAATAGGAGAGTGGGAGTAAAGGGATAGTCACTGTTTTGTGCTCAAAATAAAATTGAAAGCCAATTATGATGTGAAATATATAACTTTTTTTTTAGGGAAGCCAAATGAATTTAATAAGATTCATGTGATGTTGGAAGGGGGAGTGTTCATCCGGCTTTGGTGGATTTTATCATGAAACCGTTCCATCGAAACAGCACGATTTTGCTACTACTCTGTCATGACCTTTAACCTCTGCTACAAATTGGGGTCCTTTCTTCAAACTGACCTTAAGGCTGGGCCTTCTCTTGGGTCTGCATCAGTTTGTACAATTACCAGGATTTTGCCCTCTTTGGTTTGGAATACCACGGTCTGTGCTTTTAATGCTGCTAATGTCAGTATGGACGCATGACTGAATGTACCACTTTTTTACTCATATTTTCTGCCCAACGACATTTAACTAGAAGCCAGATCATTAAAATTTCCAGATGTAATCTGTTTGGCAGTGTGCTCTATGGATTGTTAGTTTGTACTACTACAAGTTTCGATAAGGATTAGAGACAGTGGTGTGCTAGAACCGTTTTGTACCGGTTCGTGAGAGCCGATTGTTGAAGTTTCAGGAATTCTGTGAGCTGGTTGAAAACTCATCAGGAGCTCTAGGATGCCTCCCTGGCCCTTGGAAGACTAGGACACTCGGCATGTGTAGGTTGCACCCTGAGGTAGCAGTCGAGGACCAGGAGCAGCTGATTCGCACCCACTGAGAAAAGGCCTTCCTTCAACTCCTTCCTGAGGCACCCTCATTCCTTTAAAAAGTTGCCTGTCTCCAGATTTTGCCCCCTGGAAATATCATACACTGTCCAAATCAGAAACGGGGGCACAAACATAAGAGAAGCCAATACTGGATCCGGCCAATGGCCTATCCAGTCCAACATTCTGTCACACAGTGGCCAAAAATACCAGGTACCACCAGGAGGTCCAGCAGTGGCGCCAGGACACTAGAAGCCCTCACACTGTTGCCCCCTCCCAAGCACCAAGAATACAGTGCATCACTTACCCCAGACAGAGAGTTACTATCTATACCTTGTGGCCAATAGCCACTGACGGACTTCTGCTCCATATGCTTATCTAATTCCCTCTTGAAGCAGTCCATGCTTGTAGCCGCCACCACCTCCTGTGGCAGTGAATTCCATGTGTTAATCACTCTTTGGGTGAAAAAGTACTTCGTTTTATCTGTTCTAACCCGACTGCTCGGCAATTTCATTGAGTGCCGATGAGTGAGGGAGAGAATTGTATGTGGGGGGAGAGAATTGTATCCCCCCCCCCAATTGTGGCGTAGGTGCTAGAAAAATGCAACATGCCTGCAGGAGAAGTAATGGCTTGAAAGAAAACCATCAGGGGATCACGCAGAGCAAAATGACCCTAAAGCTCCTGATGAGATCCTAAGCAACCAAGTGTCTTGTGGCATCTTAAAGGCTAATGCCTTTTATTAAGGCCTATGCATTTGTGAACCACTGTTCACAGTTTCCTCTTAGTTCCTTTTCAGGCTTCTATAGAAGAACTACATTTGAGTGACACCTTAGAGACCAGCAAGATCGGGGAGGGGGAGGGATAAGCTTTCAAGAGTTAAAGCTCCCTTGGGGCGAATCTGCATCTGGAATTCACTCCACATTTTCTCAACTGGGATTTAAAAGTGCAGCTCAAAACCACATTCAGATACCTTGGGGCAATGCCGTACTGACCCCAAAGTCACCCCTGAACGGCCATAAGTCTATGCAGAGGGTACCATAAAAGCTGATTATCAAAGAAAGTGAAAGCGGCATGCAGTGTGGAGGGTACCATAGAACCCGATGTTCAAAGGAAGTGAAAGCAGCATGCAGCGCAGAGGGGAATTTCTGTTCCAACGTGGGTTTCGTAAAACAATGGAGGGAAAAGCCAATGCAGAATCACCCTTGGTCAGACTCAAATCTAACTCTTCCACTGTGGACCAACAGGACTATCCTCCTGAAAGTACCTATTATAGGGATGCTATGCGGTTCCTTTCTCTTCAGAGTGAAAAAGCCAGGGAAAGCTTATAAACTATTGCAGACTCAGGGCCAAAGTCCCCTCTCCCTTCCTCATTTGGGTGTGGCTGGAAAGGCCTGAAGGTTAAATAGATAAAAGGGCCTTTTGATGGTGACTGTTAACTGCTGGTTCTTTATTTTCTCTCTCTTTTCTTTGAAGAGGTTCTATTAGGGCATGTTTGAGTTAGTGAAAGAAGAAGTTTGAGCTTTGGGTGTAGGACTACTCAGTGAGTTACATGTTTATTTGAATTGTTGGTTTACTGATTTGGTTAGGATATTTTTAAATAATTTTGTTATCTAACTTTCCTTGTGCAAATTAGGCTTTTACATGACCACTGAATTGCTATTTGTAGTTCAAACAGTCGTGAGCCATTCAAATACTTTATTTACACTGGTGTACAGTACATAATACGGCAAAATGTGGAAGTCAAACCTAATAAAAGATGCATAAAACCATTGCACATATCAGTGCAGTTACCAATCAACTGGAAAACTAGATTTGGGAATATATTTATTACTTATGTTCTTGTCTTGCAGATATAGCCACCTGTGGTAATCCTCTAAAAATAAACGGTGGCATGTCACTACATCAGCCACAGCCCCTGGTCACCAACTAATTTTGCGGAAGGACAATTTTGAAAGTTGTGGGGAATCAGGACGGAGGCCACACCCCTCAAATTGACCAGTTGCCACATCACATTGTCCAAGATGTGGGCAACATTCCTATCCTGCCTCAAGTCTGAGGAGATAAAGATGAATCAAAATGTTTTAAGTAAATACATTTAAATAAACCAATAGTGCCCAAGAACCTTTTTTTTGTTGTTGTCATTCAGTCGCACAGTCGAGTCTGACTCTTTGCGGCCTCACGGACCACATCACACCAGGCCCTCCTGTCTTCCGTCATCCTCTGGAGTTTGCTCAATTTCATGTTCATGCACTTCTACTTTGTTTTTTATTTGGGCCTGGCAATTCAATGGAATCCTTTCAAGGTTAGCTTTCAACTAATGGCTGCCAGTTGCTGATTGCTGCGATAATCTTACACGGCCCTCCAGTGTGCTTTCAAGATCACTTGTGTCCTGAGCGCAACACGGTGTTTCAATAGTGTACTTTTGTAATTTGTCTCTTATGCTATCAGTACAGTTTTGAGGACAAATATTTGGGGGGGGGGTGTTGCATTTGCATTTGTCTTTGCTGCCGATAGCAGTACTCTAAGCCCTTGTTGTTTTTATTCAGATACAAGAAGCTAAAAGAAATGTTTCATTTTCAAATACTGTTTCCCCAGGGACAGATCTGTTATTATAAAGTAGCACACAAGCAGGATTCCTTTCTTTGGGTCACTCCATTCTTCTTCCCCCCCCCTTACCTCTTCATTCATTTGTCATTAGATAAGAAGAGCTGCTCATGAATCTCTGAATGCTAAATTTATCTCGTTTTTCCCTTAAAGAAAAGCCATTGACTTTATAATATGTGTCTTAGATTAAGCTATTCCCCCCCCCCACCACTCCACTTATACTTGAAGGATATCTAGCATATTTCAGCACATAATTATGCAAGCAGATAATTCAAAGCTCACCCTGTACTGCAGCTCTATAACTTGGCATAATTGCTTTCAATCTTAAAATGCTGAGAGCCAATTAAAATGGAACATTACTGGGATGTTATTAATTCAGTTACAGCTACGCAAGCTGTGAGACACCTAAACTGTCCAAGAACTTAAAATGCCTTAGGGCAGTTTCAGCAGTCCTCATAACACACTCAGATTGGTATTCCTCTCGCAGGCGAGGCACATGTGAATTAGAAAACTTAGAAAACAGCCATATAGAGTCATCTTTAGGGCCAGCATACCTGAAGGCAGAGGTGTCAAACTCATTTCTTATGAGGACTGGATCTGACATAAATGTCATTTTGTCAGGCCGGACCATGTGTGCCATAAAATTCAACCCCAGATACGAGAGATATTTTGCCACTGACCATGAACCACATCCTTCCTCAGCACCTAATTAACCACCCTTTCCTCGATATGCACAAGAAGTTTAATACAGCACAGAGAGCTATTGCCTGACGATCAAGCAGGCCTCGGTTTCTGCCGGAGCACACCGGAGCACCGCTCCGCCAGTCAGGAGCCAAGGGGGTTGGGAAATAAGCCCCGCCCCCTGTCCCACCAGCCATCAGTTGAGACACGGTGGGGGGGCAAAACGTTCCGCCGCTTCCCTGAACCCCGGGGTGGTGGCCGTGGACTCGTAGGGGCAAATTCCACCTCTCGCGTCTGAAATTCCACCTCATGCGAGAGGTTATTCTGGCTCCCCCAGCAGTCGGGAGGGGCTCTTTAAAAGGTTATGGCCGCTGGCGCTGTTCTCAGCGGCAGCTGCGATGCCAGCACGGGGTGGGGGCAAAATGTTCTTTTGCCTCCCTGAACCACGGGGTGGTGGCCTTGGACTCGCAGGGGCCAATTCCACCTCTCACGTCTGAAATTCCACCTCACGCGAGAGGTCATTCTGGCTCCCCCAGCAGTTGGGAGGGGCTCTTTTAAAAGTTATGGCCATCGGCACTGTTCTCAGTGGCAGCTACGACGCCCGTGCGCAGGGGAGAGGGGTGAAATGTTCTTTTGCCTCCCTGAGCCCCGGGGTGCTGACCTTGGAGTCGCAGGGGCAAATTCCACCTCTCGTGTGTGATGTACATCACACACGAGATGTCATTCTGGCTCCCCCAGCTCTCAGAAGGGGCTCTTTAAAAAGTTATAGCAGCTGGCGCTGTTCTCGGCGGCAGCTGCGACGCCCGCACACGGGGGGCAGGGCGAAACTTTTTTTCCACCCCCAGTGTCTAACTCAGGACCAAGCTACATATGTTTTTATTTTATGAGTTTGAACCTGGTCCCAACTCACTTTCTTTGCAGTCACACAGCAGCCAGAGGAAAGGGCATTTTTAAAGGAATCTGATTGCCTCAGAACAACAGTGCAGGGGAGCAGGAGCTCCTTCCTTTTAGCCACACTTTTTTCCTAAGCCAAAAAAAGTGGTGCTGGGGGTAATTTAGCCATCTTTGGAGCTACATATGCACAAAATACTCCAAGTGCAGCTCCAAAGATGGGCAATAATGGGAGGGCTTCTGGAGTTCTGGCCCCACTGGTGGACCTCCTGATGGCACCCAGCTTTTGCTCACTATGTGACACAGAGAGTTGGACTGGATGGGCGATTGGACTGATCCAATATGGCTTCTCTTATGTTTTTAAGTTACTCCTCCAACCCAGGTTATGTGTGGGGGAGCCACGGAAATCCTCTTACATATTTATTTATTCAGAAAACAAATGTGCCACCTCACCAGAGACATGCTTAAGGCAATTTACAGCTAGAACAGTAAAACACCACTTAAAACAAGTAAAAGCAATTAAATATGTGGTTGGAAGAGGGCACCTGAGGGCAGCAACTATGTGAATGAGACCACAGCCAATATCTCTCCTTATATATAATTGAGTAGTGGGTGCCAAAGTTCTAAAATGCACTCCTTTAGTGTATGGATGCTTGAACTGTCAGTCAGAAGATGCTGGCTGGGTTGACTGGCTGCTTTGTGCAGTCCCGCCCAGTGTTTCAAGGTCTTTTGCATATGGAAGCTGATTGGACTTCACTGCATTCCACATCTCAAACTCACCCCCCTCCCCGCAAGGCAGTTGGAATGTCAGTTGCATATGGAACCTTCAAGGTCTTTTGCATATGGAAGCTGATTGGACTTCACTGCATTCCACACCTCAAACTCACCCCCCTCCCCGCAAGGCAGTTGGAATGTCAGTTGCATATGGAACCTTCAAGGTCTTTTGCATATGGAAGCTGATTGGACTTCACTGCATTCCACACCTCAAACTCACCCCCCTCCCCGCAAGGCAGTTGGAATGTCAGTTGCATATGGCGCTGGCGGGAGCCGCGGTCGCCCGGGCCGAGATTGGGGGGGCAAGGCGGGCGACAGAAGGCCGATGCCTCCGTCGCCCGGCCCTCTACAGAATCCACCCCCCAAACCTCCAGGTATTTCCCTCCTTAGAGCTGGCAACCCTACATTCCCCTCAGTGCCTGTTGGTAGGCAACTAAGCTTGGTCCTGTCACCTACTTTGGCCTTTGGGAGAAAACACATTGGGGCCAGTCCTGATAGGGTTGCCAACTCCAGATGGGAAATTCCTGGAGACTTGAGGGATGGAGCCTGAAGAGGGTGAGGTTTGAGGAGGGGTGGGACCTCAGACAGGTACACTGCCATAGACTCCACCCTCCAAACCAGTCAGTCCCACATAGGGAACCATTGTTGCCAATCTCCAGGTGAGGGCTGGAGAGCACTCAGAATTACAACTGCTCTGCAGAAGGGAGGGCAGAAGTCAGCTGAAGTCAAAGGGGCAGATAATGGTAGGTTGGTGGCTAGCTGGGAAGGAGATGGGGTTGCCAACTACATGCTGACAAATTCCTGGGGATTTGAGGGGTGGAGCCTGGAGAGGGTGGGGTTTGCAGAGGGGTGGGACCTCAGACAGGTAGAATGCCATAGACTCCACCCTCCAAACCAGCCATTTTGTCCTGGGTAACAATTGTTGCCAATCTCCAGGTGAGGGCTACAGATTACTCACAATTACAACTGCTCTTCAGGTAGCAGAGATCAGTTCCTCTGGAGAAAACAGTGGACTCTGTCATTATACCCTGCTGAGGTCACCACAGCAAATTGACACTGTTTGCCCAAAGCCAGAGCACTCCCCCAGAGCCTCTTTCTAGATCTCGTTGTATTGCTTTCACAACGGGCTTTACTGCTAGTTAAGTATAACCAGGGCTATTTTTGGACAGGAACACACAGGAACGGAGTTCTGGCTGGCTCCCAAGTTGGCCACACCCAGCAGGAACTCATTAGCATAATAGGCCACACCCAGTGGCAGGAACTCATTAGGATTGGCTACATTAGGGGTGTGTGGCCTAACATGCAAAGGAGTTCCTGTTCCAAAAAAAGCCCTGGGTTTTGACAACAAACAAGGTAAGCAGAATAAGAAGCAAAAGGTGGGTGTGGCTGGATGAACGCACTTCTGGTAACACACGGGAGTGTGGCCTAATATGCTAATGAGTTCCTGCTGGGCTTTTTCTACAAAAAAAGCCCTGAGTATAACTGCATATGCCTATTACATTCAGCATCTATGCTTTTTCCCCCAACACAAGATAAATCCTTTCTTTCCCTTACGTATGGAACTGCACTTTCCCAAAGGCATCTGCTGTCTGTAGTGGAGTTACACACACCTTAATTTTCAGCATAATATTCTTTCTGTATTTCTCCCCCCATCAATTCAACAATGTAAATCTGCTGTCTGAGATGTATGACATCCCTGTGACCTTTCCATCTTCTTCTCTTCATTCCCTGACAATTTTCATGCAATTTACTGTAGTTTAGACCTCATTATTCTACCTGATTGTCCCACTTCATTACAATGGAAGTTTTCCCCCCCCCCCCCCCCCAAAAAAAAGAAGGCTCTGGTTTTATAGAGAGCAGCATTGAATATTTGTTTTCCCGGTTCTATTATTGATGAAAGCTGTGCTTTGAAACGGAGTAGAAATACTTACTTTACTGTTTTTCAACCAAAGTCATGAACAGCAGACCCTCATGTCACATAAGACCCTTAAGATAGTCTGCCCTGACTTGGATAGCCCAGGCAAGCCCATTCTCCCCCTGAGGCGGAGGACATCTATGGGTGTTACCACCATCCAATAGGGAGGCAGGAACTCAAACTCTTCCTCTTCCTGTCTGGCGTGTGTGACACCCCCTATCTTCAGTTCTGTTCCTGCCTCAGAGGGAGAGCAGTTCTACTGCAGGCTTTGCCTACTTTAACTTACCTCAAATGTCAAAAAATACCTTCTTCTTCCTATATTCCTTCCTACCTTATCTGTCCTGATAACCTTCTTCTTCTCCCCCATTCTGTCCCTGGGAGATCAGTATTTAATACCAATGCCACCTCAATGACGTTTTGTTCTCCCGGGATTCCTTTCTATCAAAGAGGAGGAGAATTTTGTCATGAAGAACCGGGATGAATTTTTAGACAATGGAGACTGCGCGGCAGCCACCGCGCTGCTTGGATCACCGGGGGGGGGTACCAGCACCAGCATCCCTATATGGCTTGGGCGTGCTGCCGGCACCACGTCCGCCGTAGCGCCGCAGAAAAGTGCCAAAAAGCCCCACATTTCAGAGCAATGGCCTGAAGACAGCTTGGCCACCTACAGGCCAGACGGCAACACTACACCCCCCGATGCAATTTTGGCGGGAAAACAGGCCGGGAGTCTTCTCAGCTCCAGAGCGGCTTGTCAACATGATGTTGCCAACCCACTGCCAGGAGATCTCGTTGCAGGCTGTTCGCTCCGCATTCAGGCCCTGCCCACCCCAGCCGGTTCTCTTCTAATTGGTAACATACAATTGCATTATAACGCGCCTATTGACTTACTGGGTCTAATGCGACAGGTGGTCAGAGATGAACTGTACACTCTTAGTCATCCTCCTGCTTCTGCTTCCATGAGGCCAGACTCTGAATCCTCCCCCCCCTCACCTAGGCCTCTCCCGTCTATGTCTCATAGCAAACACTGGCCAACTAAGGCTGCCCAAAAAAGATCTATAGAGAGGAGTGGGAATACAGACCCAATGGGGGGGGGACTCCCAATTGATCCTGAGTCAGAGATCACAGATGACAGAGAATTCCTCTCTGATGAAGAAGAAGAGGAGGTGTTTGTACCAGAACCATCTACCCACCTCTTTAAGATGGAGGACTACCAGTACTTATTATCAAAAACACTGGCTGCCCTCCAGCTTCATGAAAGACCTACTGGGGAAACACAAAATAGGCTGAGACTGGCTAAATCCAGTACGGAAGACATACAGGAGTTCTTCCCCAAACAGGTCTCCACGCCCAATGTTTATCCTCTCCCAGAGTATTTTGAGAGACAAATGCGGGCAAAATGGGTCAAACCAATGGCCAACCGCCAGTTTCCTCAAGTTGTTAAGAGACTGTATACTATGCCTGAATTTGTACATGAGATGTTACAGGTGCCAGCAGTGGACGCTCCGGTAGCGGCCCTACAGTACTCGGGTCTCCTCTCAGAGGATGGCCAAGGCTCTGTCAGAGACAACTTCGATAAGAAGGGAGAGGCGGCTTTACGGAAGGTACATGAGACCTTAGCCATGCGGGCTTCGGCAATTTCTTCCATCGTCTCGAGGGCTTCCATCATATGGATGTGAAAGATGATACAACTTCTACCAGAAAATAACAAACGTCTTCTGGAAGGGGCCTCCAGAGTTCTCAAAGCTACTATGTTCACGGCTGATGCATCCTTGGATGTTCTCACCTTCAACTCTAGAGCGATGGCCTCGGCAGCGGTGGCAAGGCGACTATTCTGGCTCAGGGCCTGGCCAGCGGACCTTCATTCTAAAAATATTGTTTTGGCCTACCCATTCCAGGGTGAGGAACTTCGCCTTGTATGGCTCAGAGCCTGGCCGGCGGATCTTCATTCCAAGAATATTGTTTTGGCCTATCCATTTCAGGGTGAGAAGCTCTTTGGAGACGCTTTAGAGAAAATCCTAATAGAGACAAGGGATAAAAAGAAAGCGATGCCCAAAACTCTTCGCCGCTCCGACAGACGTTATGTTGGACCTCAGCCATTTCGTGCCCAACATACCTTGGCCAGACCAAGACCAGATGCGAAGCGATCTTCCTGGGGACAAACGAGACAATCCTTCAAGAAGGGACCATTTCCTTCCAAACCCAACAGATCCTCGTCCTTTCGATTTGACCGATCCGGAGCAGATGCCAAGCCTTCCAAGGACTGACTACCTGGACGCTCTGGGGGCGGCCGTCTCCTTTTTTCTGAAGTGTGGTCAACTGCTCGAGCAGACGCCTGGTCCTTAGACGTTATATCTCAAGGATATTCCATCGAATTCGAAAGTTACCCACCAGATGGTTTCCTGATTTCTCCACTTCACCAAAATTGTCCGAAAAGGAGGATCACACAAAGTGCAATCCAACACCTGATCGACATCAGAGCGGTGGAACTGGTGCCCTTCCCCCAACAGGGCAAGGGAGTGTATTCTATATTTTTCACTGTCCCCAAGAAGAACAGGGAGTGCAGATCCATCCTGGACCTCAAATATCTCAACCGGTTTATCAAACTTCATCACTTCAGGATGGAGACTCTGCGGTCTATTACGGAAGCCATTCAACCAAACGAGTTTTTAACATCTCTAGACTTGACCGAAGCGTATCTCCACATACCCATCCTCCAATCCCATCGCCAGTATCTACGTTTCTGCATGGGGACACAGCATTTTCAATTCCGAGCTCTTCCATTTGGTCTCTCTACAGCTCCGAGAGTATTTATGAAGATCCTAGTCAACCTAGTTATGAACCTCAGAGAACGGGTAATACACATTCACCCATACCTGGACGATATTCTCGTACATTCTGACTCACGGGAGAAATCAACTCAGGACACTTTCACCACAATTCAATACTTACGTGCCCATGGATTTTTAGTGAACCTGACAAAGTGTTCTCTTGTACCATCTCAGCGCCTGGAGCACCTCGGCATGATAATAGACACCAGACGGTGCTCCCTTTTTCGAGATGTGGGGGACACTGGGGGGAGATGTGGGTTAAAATGCAGCTGCCCAGCAAATAGTGTGAAATTGACCAATACAACTGGGGGAAACGGAAGAGTGATGGCAGCACAACTACTTGTGGGGAATTGGTCTTATTGTTGTAATGGTGTATCAATATAACAATATGAAATTGATGATTTAAGAAACAAAACACCCCACCCCAGTGGTGGGGAGAGGAAATAGCTGCTGCAGGAACAGGGGTAGGGGAAATGGCCACCATATGGGCAGGACCATCTGAACTTTCCCATGCACATGACAGCTATCCCAGCTTTATTGTGTTTTCTCCAAAACTTCAGAGCAAAGCAGGCTTGAGAGAGACTGGAGAAAAAAACTAGGGGAACTATGAGAAGCACTTGAATGCAGCAGGATTCTGTGGTGATGCGGGGTGAGGGATGTGGCGATAACAGAATTTGGGGAGGGGGGATCAGCAGGGATGTGATGTCAAAGAGTCTGCCCTCCAGAGCTGCTCTTTCCTCCAGCAAAACTGACCTCTATGGTTGTAAATTCAGGAGAACTCCAGGCCCTACCTTGAAGTTGGCTATTCTAGCTGATCTCATGGAGGCACATGAAGCCAGATGGAGTCAGTAGCTATATAGGGTTAAGTGGACCTTGACAGGCCATCTTTTATCACATGATCCCTCTTGAGCTGGAAGCCAGAGTGCTGCTCTGTGGTGGTGGCCCTGAAATGCAGCATAGAACCAGGAGTGCCTCATACAGAGATCGTGAATATGTGCACATTTGGCAAGAACAGAGGAAGGCAAAATCCATTTCACAGAGTTGTGTTTGTGCTGCTTTTTCGATGCCTAATTTGTATCCATTCATTGTTGCGTAGAGACTGGCTTTTTTATTCTCCATAAGTCATAGGTCAACAGAAGCTGGCATACAACTCACTGGTCATTGATACTATAGCTGATGCTACTTGATTCCATCATTGTGATAGATGTATAGATATTCATGCTGCATTGAGAACTTTGGGTGAAAGGCAGGGCAGAAATTATTTAAATACATCCGTGAATATTGCTTGACCAAGCAATTTCATGGAGATGAGGAAAAGTGTTATCCTCAAAGGCTGTTACATTCTGTAGCATCTATTTCAAAACTGGTCACTGTTGTCATCTTGCATCTGGTAGGAGGACGATGTTCTCTTCTGTACCACTGATGATATAACAATACTGTGGCTTCCAACTCTGCAAGGGTTAGATACCACCAGTGACCGACAGGGATCCACCAGCTCCTGTACAACCACTGACTCTGGCCGAGCTTCTCTGTCTCATTTCTCAGATGGTCCCCTTCTGCATCCAAATTGCCCCTTCTGGCAAGTGCCTTATAAAGAGAGGAGACATTTTTTCTGGCATATTTGTAAAAACAAACGTGATCAATTCCTAAAATCAGACATGCCCTGATTAATAGTCTTCTAATGGCAGCAAAAAAACAGTGATTGCCCTAAAATGGAAATCACAGTCTGCTCCTACGAGATTTCTCTGGTACAAGAAGGTCTGGAAGCACTTTGGGCTGGAAAAGATCTCAGACCATCTTCTTCAATCTGAGATTTATATGAAAATGACTCCGTTCACAGGGAAAAAATGGTTTCAAGTTCTTGAATATATCACTATAAATAATATTCACCCACAGGATCCCTCTCATTGGACTCTACTGCATCTTTAAATATCAAGAACTTGTCTAGACAGGATCTGTTATATCCTTGATTGTTGCGATGCTCGGTTGTGCAGTGCTTACTGGCACTGATAGACGACTCACACTGTTTACGATGCACACATATGTGATTTACTGTTCTGCTTACTGCTAGTATATTCACTAAGTTCAGCTACTATAACTCACTGATTGTAAATGTTTCCTAGTCGTTTTGTAAACCTTACAAAATATTAATAAGCATTTTAAAATTTTTTTTGGGGGGGCACACCGTGATGAAGAATGACAAGTGAGGCCATTTGATGTCCTGGATCGCTTAACTGCCTGGATGTTCCTTTTGAGATGAAGGCAGATTTCCAGAGCCACCAGCTCACAAACTTTGTTAGCCTGAGTCAGTTCATTGGTCTATCAAGTTGGAATTGTCTACTCTGATTGGCAGTGGGGCAACAAAATCTCAGTCAGTGATCTTTCACATCACCTGCTACCTGATCATTTTAATTGGAGGCCAGGGATATGAACCGGGGACCTTCTGTACTCAATCCTTGTTAACACATCACAAGTTGTTCATGACTACAATTAGACTGGAGTCTTTATGCATGTTTGTAACTATGTGGGGCTTTTTAGACCACTTGGCTGAGCAACATTGCAGTCGAGTTGAACAGATGTCGCAAGACTTCATTTTGAGATAAAGCAGAGGTGTCTTTCCCTCTCCGTTTTCTGGATATGCATTTGATTTGTAAAGTACAAAAAGGGGGGGGGATTTATGTTCACAAACTTGCTCAAAAGAATGATTTATTCTTTGCTCATATTTAGAGATCATTATCAAAGGATAAAGGGAGAAGAAAGTCTGTGTTCAGCAAAGTTTCTCAGCAGCAACTCGGGACAATGAATTAGTCTGATTTAAAAAAAAACACTTTGAATTGGCATTATGTGTCCACAGGAGATCTGTGACACAGCTTTTGTAAACTGACTAGCACCGGATATGTTTTTAATACTTACTTAACTCCATTTGGACATTGTAAGCCTGCAAAACTTTGCTTAAGAACATAATCCTTAGCTTTCTAAGTAATCTGTTAGGAAGCAGAAAGAGAGCATGTGGTCACCTGCAATGTTCCCTCTAAGCTGTGGAGTCTTGTGAGCAAAAATTCTCCCTGGTGAGCTACCGGCCTTAAAGTTGTGAGTGAGCAATTCAGCTAACGCATAAATTAGTTTGTTCTGGAGCTGTCCTTCCTGAGCTGAGACAAAAAAATGTGGGCTAAAAACTGTGAGCTGGCTCACACCAGCTCAACTTAGAGGGAACACTGCTCACCTGGTATATCTGCAAATGGGGCCAAAATATGAATGTTAAACCATTTATTCAGAACAGAGGGGTTTTTTTCCTTAAAAAAAACCCTTCTTTGGCTGAATGAACAAGAATGTTAGAACAAATCTGCTTTTAAATGTTATAGCTGGGGATGTGCATAATGTCCCATGCTATTTTTGGGCAGGAACGCACAGGAACAGAGTTCTGGCTGATTTCAGAGTTGGCCATGCCCACTACAGCCAAAACCTCTGTGTGTGTGGCTAAAGAAGGAAGGCCTGGAGAGCGACCCCTGTGGCGACTCTGAGGCAGGCGGGCTAGGGGGGCCCTGGAAGGATCGGGAAGGCATTTAAATACCTCTCCGTGCCTTCCCTGGCCTGTCCAACTGCCTTCCCTTCCCCTCAAGGGGGGGGGGGTTGCCCAGACTCCCCGCAGCTGCAGGGCGCCCAGGCAAGCCAAGGGAAGGCATGGGGGGGTGGTCAAATAG
>NW_015173715.1:145627-215774 GCF_001447785.1 Gekko japonicus | reverse complement strand
CCCCGTCTTGTCCACCTGCCCCCCCTCCCCCTCAAGGGGGGGGGGGCTTGCTCGGGCTCCCCACAGCCGCAGGGCGTCCAGGCAAGCCAAGGGAAGACACGGGGTGTGGCTTAATATGCTAATGAGCTGTGCTACCAGGGGTGTGACCTAATATGCTAACTATTTTCTGCTGTTGGGTGTGGCCTATAATGCTAATGAGTTCCTGCTGGGCTTTTTCTACAAAAAAAGCCCTCTTGGCAACCCTAACCTTCCCGATTAACTTTCTGTTCACATAAGACATTCTGTCAGTGGAACAGAAGGTCCCTGCCTTCCCCCTCCTATTGCAGCCCACTGATTATAATAAACATTTAAAAAAAGCTTACTGTTTTTTGTGTTCAGGTAAGGCTGTGTTACTGATGTTATGCCATGTTTTCACATAGCCTTATGGGAGTTGTCGTTTGTTACCTGTTCCATGACCTGGGGGAAGAACCGACTTCAGCAATTGTGCAGGAACAGAAATGACCTCAAAGGGGAAGAAAATAAAACACTGCTATCGATGCTACTTAGGGTTGGTAACTCTGGGTAGGAAAATTCCTGGACATGTTGGGGATGAAAGTTGAGGGTTGGAAGTTGCCTTGCTGTTGCTTCTTAAGGTTGGTTTTCCCCCCTTCTGTTTTGATTTGGGGGTTGGAGCCTGGAGTGGTGGGGGTTTGGGAAGGGGAGAGAGTGCAGCAGGATATAATGCCATAGAGTCCACCCTCCAAAGCAGCCATTGTTC
This sequence comes from Gekko japonicus, assembly GCF_001447785.1. Taxonomy (NCBI): domain Eukaryota; kingdom Metazoa; phylum Chordata; class Lepidosauria; order Squamata; family Gekkonidae; genus Gekko; species Gekko japonicus. The sequence goes on along the minus strand of NW_015173715.1, from coordinate 215,017 downwards.
TCTGTCATCTGGAGATCTGTTGTAAATCTGAGAGATCTCCAGGGCCCACCTGGAGATTGGCAACCCTACAGCTGCCACACGGCTACAAAGCAGTTTGGCTGCTACTCAGTTTTGGGCAGTGGCAAGGGGAGGACCTCTGAGGCTCTGCTCAGGAATGATCAAAGATGTTAAATACAACCGGACTCTCCTTTTTTTTTTTTTTTTTGCATTTTCTACACACTACAATTATGGGATGGGGGAAGGGATACTAATACCCTAACACTAATACTATGGGTGATGGGTATAGGAAATCTAATACATAAATCTACTGGATAAGGGAAGGAGTACTACAGTTCTAATCTATTCCATCTACTGGATTTGGGGAATGGGTAAAGACTAATACATGTCACAGTCTGAGAAGTTATAGAAATATTGTTTTTAAACCTAATATAACACATTATGTTAAGATTTGATTCAATTATTAATACATATTTAGTAAAGGTAAAGGTAAAGGTTCCCTTGCTTGAAAGTCAGTCGAATCCGACTCTAGGGTTGCAGTGCTCATCTCCGTTTCAAAGCCAAAGAGCCAGAGCTGTCCGAAGACGTTTCCGTGGTCATGTGGCCGGCATGATTAAGCACCAAGGTGCACGGAACGCTGTTACCTTCCCACCGAAGTGGTACCTATTTATCTACTTGCAATTTCTTGCTTTCGAACTGCTAGGTTGGCAGGAGCTGGAACTAGAGATGGGAGCTCACTCCATCATGTGGCACCCGGGTCTCGAACTGCTGAACTACTGACCTTCCACAGCCTGCAGTTCAGCGTCTTAACCACTTCAGCCACCGCAGCTCCCACATATTTAGTAGCTTAACGCAATTTCTGCCTTTAATACTATTGCCTTAGTTCTAGTGTCTTTTCTTCCTGCGTTTCTTCATTTTCTGGAGTTTCGGAGCGGCCGCTTCTTTCTCCAATTCAGATGATTCTGATGATGTGGAGGTTTGGCTTGTTGTATCCTGTGAGTAGGATTCTTCTTCTTCTTCTTCTTCCTCCCCATCCGGTTTTAAGTTCTTTTCCTTCTGCTTCTTTTTGTGTTAAACACTTGGTCCATAAATTTTTCCGCTTTTGAAACAGAGTCAATTTTATATATTTTTTCCTTGAAATTGAAGCCCAGCCCTTCCGGGAATAAACATCTATATGGTATTCCCTTTTTTTGCAGAGTGAGAGTGAGCATCCTGTAGTGTTTCCTCTGTTTTCTAACTTCAAAAGGGTTGTCTTTCAAAAATTTTACTTAATCATTCTTGATTTTTAAGGATTTTCCCATTGTTGACTTTAGCACCAGTTCTCTGGTAGATTGTTTCGTGAATTTCAGATAGATTTCCCCAGGTAATTTATTTTTCTTTATAAAATCCGGATAAGTCCTATAGGCCACATCCATCTCTATTATTAAATTTTCTAGATTGTAATCCATTGATGGGGCCAAGGCAGCCACCAAGAGTTCTTTTAAGTCCTCATTTTTCTCTTTGGGGATCCCATGAAAACGTAGAACATACATGGATCTATCCAGCTGATGCTGTGTTATTTGCATTTTATCTGCGGATCTTTCCTTCTCTGCTTCATCCACTCTTTTATTAATACTCTCAGTCTGTTTTTCCATCTTTTTCAACGTTTTCTCAGTTGCTGAGGTTCTTTTATCCATTTGATTCAGCTGTTTTTGGACATTATCAAGCTTAGTGTTGAGGTTAGTCATCTGCTCCATTAGGGAGTGCAGTACGTTTGCTAGCAGTGTATAGAAGTCTGTAGTTACTTCCTGGTTCTGGGAAGGAGTCGTTGGTATGTTATTTCCAGTCACCAGTTTTTTATCTGGCACTCTCCGCAACTGGACTCTCCTAATAGGTCAGCCAAAGTCCTTATGTTAGGACAGCAAGATCTGTTTTAGATAGATCATGGGCTTTTCCAGCAACAGTCTGGTCCAGCTGAAATGTTTTTTCCAGAGAAGCATTTCTTCCTTGCCTGCTCTAAGATTCAGGTGGATAGCCGTGTTGGTCTGAAGCAATAGAACGAAGTATGAATCCAGTGGCACCTTTAAGACCAACGAAGTTTAATTCTGGGTATAAGCTTTCGTGTATCCGAAGAAGTGTGCAGTACATGCAAGCTTATACCCAGAATTAAACTTTGTTGGTCTTAAAGGTGCCACTGGATTCAAACTTTGTTTTATAGAAATGGGTGTAAATCTATGTTTATTCATGACATTACTGAGGGTAATTATGGTAGATAACTTTTTTCTGGCTGTCACAGACATGCATTTCTATTGGCTGGTAATGTTTGGGGACAACCACAGTACTCCACATATTGTGTAAATCATCTCTGTGTTGGATGTCTCTTAAATCTTGAGATAGCTTTCCTGTGAATAATGTAAAAAAAATCCATTTGGAAGCCCTTTACCATGCTAAATGGCTCCTGCTCCTGTAAAACATTGCACCATTTTTATTGTCAACAGCGTCCCAAGTGGGGAGAAACTTGGGTCTCATGACAGCTGATATTATGCATGAGAAAACACCACAGATTATGATTAATTACATTGTGTTTACTGTATACAGATGTATGGTTGGGTCTCAGAAGCACATCTCACCCCAGACGTATAAGCTTTGTACCAAACACTTTGGATATGATTTCTGTGCTTTTAGCATGATTTCCACCAGTGGGTTGCTAAATGAGGTACAAGTTAATTAGTTGCTGAAGTTGAAAAATAAGGTGATGTGCCATGATTAGCATCAAGACAATCACTGGAGAATGCAGAGAGGTTTTCCATGTAGAGTTATTTCAATAAGGTCTGTGGGATCTTCTTTGCAAGAACAAAATAGGCACACAATGGATTGTTTGGTCAGGGCTTTGGGGTGACATGACTCACGGAGCCATAGAAACAGGAAGCATCACAAGGGTATGTAGTTAATCCCCTTTCACAAATCAGGGCCATGAATAAATTGGTTCACCTTATCTCTCTCTTTCCCCTTTCCCTGAACTCTTTGCATAATCCAGGTCATACAAGATGCCATGACAGCCCTGGATGGCAAAACTCTTTAATCCTGCTTTGTTGTCTGTATTATCCTGTGCTTTTAGTGCATTGTTCTATCATTCCGTTGCTTGTGTGTATTATGCTGCTATTACTGCTTTGTTTTTACTTGTAATCTGCCTTGAGTCACAACTACAAAGACAGACTACAAATGAAGTAAAATAAATAAATCTATAAACTAATAGCAAAGTAAACGGGCAAGTTAGAGGTTCCTACAAACCTGAACAATGAACCAGGTTTACAGAAAAATCTATAATCTAAATAAATAAATGGATAGATAAATAAATAATTGGGAGGCGAGGTGGTAAAAAAGTCCAAGTGATAACTGAAGTGCCTGTAGCTTTACGCAATAGATTCCCTCAGTGGCCATTGCTAGGCAACCGCAGTGTTCCAGGCTGGGGTCTAACAGTAAAAGGCAGGAGGAGGGCCCTTTCCAGTTCTATTTTAGCCTTTGATGGAGGACTTCTTGGGGCCAGGCCTGACTAGAGTTGCCAGCTCCAGGTTGGGAAATTCCTGGAGATTTTATGGTTGAGTGTGAGGAGGGAAGGGTTTGGGGACGGGAGAGGTCTCAGCTGAATATAATGCTGTATAGTCAACCCTCCAGAGCAGCCATTTTCTCTAGGGGATGGATCTCTGTTGTCTAGTTATAATTCTGGGAGATCTCCAGGTCCCACCCGGAGGTTGGTAAACTTAGGCCTGGCAGCAACCTTTGGGAGACTTGATACCACCTGACTTTAGGGCTGCCAGTTCTCAGGTCCTGGTGGAGGTTCCCCTTTGTTTTCGGGGCTTCAGCCCACTGCCAGCTGTTGCAGGAGATGGAAGAAGGAGACGAGAGCACCAGTCAAGCCAGGAGAATCAGGATATTTATTATGCACATAGGTGCACCACTGAAAGCAACCTCACTAGGTCCTTTCTCAACAGGGGCATGTACACCCTGAGTTCAAACTTCCAGCAGTTTATATAGTATCCTAACAACAGGAACTAACAGTTCTTGCTAAGAACGAAAGCAGACATTCCAAGCATCAGCAGTCTAAAAAGAGTATTTTCTGAACAACAGTTGACCGCAAGATTACATCAGGCAGATACTTTAGTCAGCAGGACCCTTGGACCATATGGTCATCAGTTTCACCATGAGTTATCTGCCCATACTTCCCCATTTTTCCTGTGAGGTTAGCAAAAAGCCATATTATAGTAACATTAATACATTAGTTAGTTTATAGAATATACCACTAATAAGCATTTTGCTTTGCTAAATAAAGACATATATGAAGAGATCTTTTAATACTTTTCAAGCCTTCTTATTAATATCATAGTAAGCAGTCCATTGCCCTTTGCTTCTTGGTTTGACTAACAGATGAACTTTGGGTTACCCGGAGATTGTCTGGAGTCAGGCCTTTTGACCCAGGGGCTTTCCAAACCGCAAAATGTTCTCCTCCTTTTCTGCTGACTTGTTGTGTTAGGGCTAGAGGCTTGCTTCCTCTTTTTCACTCTTTATACAGTTTAAAATATAACAGGTTTATAGAATTACTCCATTTTACTTTAATAATCTCAATGCACAGCCTTTGTTTATTTGATCTCTCAATTGATTACTCACTCCTTGGGGTACTTCTTCTTTCCCCCTTCTCTTATGTCCAAAGTGCAGTATCTTCCAGGCCCCTGTCTTAATAATTGACAGTGGTCTCACTTCTACTATAAGCAAGCTTATCTTGAGTATTTAATTCCTATAGTCTTGTTAAAGAGTGCACCGCAACAAAGCATTCATTATTAATATAAAACAACCACTCTTCCTTAGACTTTCTCTATTAACAGGAAGCTCTTATTAATTTTAAAGCATATTAAAATCTCTGACTTTGTGAAATCTTTCTGTTCCCTTTTCTGTAAGGCTCTTGGCTTTCGCCAGATGCTTCCGCCTCTCTGAGCATGCCGGCTATGGCTGCTTTCAATTCCCTATTCCCTTTTTATCTCAGTCACACAATAAGCATTTATTAATTGATCTCAAGCAACATTTCCAATGTCTTTTTACGGAGGGGGTCATTGGTGTTGTACTTCACAGCCAGCTGGCCGGCAGGGGAAACCCCACCCCCAAACAGCCACGTCCCCACGCAATGTCCCCAACACAATGACATCACCCAGAAATGATGTCATCATGTTGGGGGCATTGTGTGGGATGCTCTGGTTCACCAGTTTGGTGCAGTGGTTAAGTGTGCGGACTCTAATCTGGGTGAACCGGGTTTGATTCCCCACTCCTCCACTTGCACCTGCTGATGTGACCTTGGGTCAGTCACAAGCTCTGGCACAGCTGTCCTTGAAAAAGAGCAGTTTGTGTCAGAGTTCTCACAGCCCCACCCATCTCACAGGGTGTCTGTTGTGGGGAGGGGAAGGGAAAGGAGTTTTAAGCCGCTCTGAGACTCCAAGTGAAGGGCGGGGTATAAATCCAATTTCTTCTTCTTCTTCTTCTTCTTCTTCTTCTTCTTCTTCTTCTTCTTCTTCTTCTTCTTCTTCTTCTTCTTCTTCTTCTTCTTCTTCTTCTTCTTCGGTAAATTTGACCTAAAACCATAGAGTTTTGTCCTCAAATTAAAGCATCTCTGTGCAACATCACTGACGTGATGACGTCACTTGCGGGAGTTATTGAAGTAGGCATTTATTATTCTCTGACCATATAAAGGGATAGTTGCTGTTCATGTTCTAGTCATAAGGGGGCAGAAGTGAGCTTGTTTGGTTTGGGCGGGAAAAGTAAGCCTAGTCAATGGAAAATTCCACTCTGGTGATGTAAAATGTGACGTGTAACCTTGTTGCAGTATAAAAGCCTGGAGCCTGCATTGCTCTGGGTTCAGTCTGTTTAAAGCGTGCTTCGCTGACTGAACCGGCGCCAATAAAGTTCTTCTCCTTCTGTTGATCTGGTGGTCTGTGCTTGGGCTTAGGCCCCTTTCTCCGTGCTACATTTCCTCTTCCATGTTCAATTCATGCTTATTACGGCTGTGAGACCCAGCGTGATTTGATGTTTTATTTCTGGATTGCATTTGCCATTTTGGTTGGTCAGTGATCCTAAGAAAGTGAATTATTTCACACATTCAGTCTCTTCATTGTCAACTGTTATTTTGACATTTTGATACGGGATCAGATGTTCATCTTTTTGAGGTTTGTTAACTGCCTGCCCAATTGTTACCTGGTCTCTCCCCCTCGTACCATACAGGGCCAGTCACTCTGCACAAAAAGAGGGATTAAAGGTCATTCCTTCAACAGACTCCCCCAACTGTACCTTCCATATAATGTTTTTCTTCCCACCCTTCCTCCAAGAAGTTCAGTATGGCATTTGTGGCTCCCTGCTCCTTCACAACAACAGGTTAAGCTAACAGAAGGTGAGTGGTCCTAGATCACCCACTGAGCTTCATAGCTGTGTGGTGATCTGAATCAAGATCTCCCAGGTCTTAGTCCAACATTCCAATCACCACACCACACTGGCTCTCCCTTTCAAACAAATACATCACTGCCTAGCTCCCCTGTAGAAGGACAGGGAGAGGAAAACTCATTCCTTTCACTGAGCAGCAGCCAAAGCAACCATGGCATGTTTCTGCTGCTGTCCTTTTAAATCTCAATCATGTCCTTTTATTCTTTTATTCTTTTGTATTTGCAAGCCATCTTCAAAGAAAGAAAGAAGGGGAAAGGCATTTTGAGCTGCACTGTGAAGGGAGTGGCAGAGAAGCTCTGCTCCATTGACAGGGACCTCATCCATCTGTTGAGATTTTGTGTGGGATCAACCTGTTCTCTAGAAAACAGGGACAGTTGGAGAATAAGAAACAACGTGTGGCTGAGCTCTTACATTTGGTAGCTTAGATCCTATGAATGAGCTCTGTACACACTAAATAGTGTCTGCTACAGAGCACCCTTCCTGTTCTTCTGTAACTTCCATTTGTAAAAAGGGCCCACTGAAAACCATTGATCATGTGCAAACGAAAGTTTTTAGCAGAAGAGGAAGCCTAGTATGAATGCTTGTAGTACGAATGGAACTTGTTCATAGAGTCCAAGCCAGACTCTTTTCCAAATGAGCCATCAATGTCTGCTAGCCATGGCAGCTAGGGATGACAACCTCCAGATGGTGGATGGAGATCTCCTGGGATTACAGGTGATGTCCAAATGACAGAGATCACTTTGCCCTGAGAAAATGGCTGCTTTTGAAGCTGGACTCTACGGCATTCTGCCCCACTGAAGTTCCTCTCCTCCCCAAACCCTGACCTCCTCAGGCCCCACCCCCACAAGGCCCCACTCCCAAAATATCCAAGAACTCAGATCTGGCAACCCTAATGGTGGTTGAAGGCCACCTCCATATATAGAGGTAAGTGAACCTTTGAATACCAGTGCCGGGAAGCAGCAACAGAGGAAGGTCTCGGCCTCTATTCCTGGTCTATTTGGACCTCTGAACCAGATGGACCACTTGGTCTGTTCCAGCAGGGCTCTTTTGATGAACTTGACTCTGACAAACATTAAATAAATGTTACACTGAAGATAAGGGCATGTATTCTCTTAATATATGTATATTTTTAACCATGCTACCACATTTCAGTCTTAAAGTTATGTCATGATCTGTGGTTCTAATTCGTATCTATAATTTCTGTCGTTTTAATCGCCGAATCAGGCATGCCGTTGCCTGCAGTCTCTGAACTTTCGGCACACCAATCTCTGACAGCAGTCAAGCCATATGGGTCTATCATTTAATTTGCTCTTGGTTCTTTTCTCTCCCCCCCCCCCTTCCTGGCCTAGTTCAGTCAGCAGCTTTGAAGACCTTTTACATAAATGGCATTAATGCTCTTTCACACTGAATCATACCAGACTGCACAGGCATCCATCAATTGAGAGGTTCCCCCCCCCTCCCCGTCTCCTGGGGAGAACTTTCACAAACTGCCCTGGAATATTTTCTGCTTCATCATTGATTCATCATTATATGCTTATCAGCAGGCAAGCAAAAAAGGGAAGAAAGAAACTGTTAGCGGGAGTCAGTTTGTTATCGAAAGGTCAGAAGACAGATTATTGAAGTGGTCCACACAAGCATGCATGTTACTGGATAACTCAAAGCTTAATGACTCCCAGCTCAGGGACCTTGCTGATGCTATCTTTAGCAGTAAGGGAGCCGTCACACTGTACTGTGTTTCCTTCCTGTGGACCTGGGCAATGTTCAGAGTCAAAGGGCACAGGGTAGGAGCACACAAACAACATAATATTGCCCCAGTTTACAGTTGACCTTGGATTTCTTGTGTTCACTCACTGTGGTGGTTCCTATACCATTGAAAAAAGAATGTGTAAAGGCCTCCTGAATGCATGTTGTGACTCCATTGAAAGCATTGGGTTGAAGCCAAAGGTGGCTGTCTCTGCCAGAGCACCAGTCAAATCTGTGCCTCTGATGTTTAACCTACATCAAGAGAGCACTTGCATGATAATGTAGAAAGCACACGACAGTATAGTCAAACTGAGGCTCCTACCAGAGACTGTAGAACAGGAGTGATTTCCCCTTGGTGTAATGCCATGCTGTTCCAGGACTGTATGAGACTAAGCAACCATACAGGAAGGGCCAGCTGTATGCATCTGCCCCTCCATTATCTTGTTGAGAGATTTCTTCAATGGTTTTCCCCACTTGGGCTCAAGGCAGTTTGCAACATGCAAACAATGTGAATCGTACAACACTGCATACAATTCAACAGCCATCTGCTGTGTTTCAACTTCGAAAAGTTAAAGGCTGCAATACATATCTCTCTGTCAAAGGTCACAGACCAGATCAATAGCATCAAGACTCAATAGCAGGCTTTTGCAAACAAAGTCATCTTTCATCGCTTTCAGAAGATGGGGAAGTAGGAGGCAGTAAGTACCTCTATTGGAATCTTGTTCCAGCACCAAAAGATCCTTGGGATGAGCTATGAGTTTTCTAACTTCTTTTCAGGAGAGCTAGACAAGGAGAGGCAGACACAATGAATGGAGATGGTGCACCTGTTCACTCACTCACTCACACACACACAGAGAGAGAGAGAGAGAGAGGGTCCTGAAGATATGTGGGTCACAGACCATGAAGGGCTTTTATATCCAGCACCATGAATTGAGCTACAAAACATATTGGTAGCCAATATAAATATTCCTAAATTGATCAAATATGATGGTAATAGCACATCTCAGTTAAGAGGTACAAGTGATTATATTTTGTACCAGTCGAACAATTCAAATGGCATACTGATTGCCAAAACAGGCTCCAGACGATCTCATGGGATAAAATCTGGAGCTCGCCTAGTCCTTCTTCAAAAATCTTTTGTATTAAACTTAATTTCTTTAAAGTCCTTCATCGCTGGTACCTAACACCTTCACTGCTAAATAAAATCGATCCAAAAATAAACAAACTCTGCTGGAAAAAATGTGGGAAGACTGGAGATTTTATACACTGTTGGTGGTCCTGTCCCTCATCACAACAGTTCTGGACACAAATTGTACAACAAATTCACAAAATCACGGGAATCAACTTACCTTTTCTACCTGAAACGGTCTTGTTGGATGTCATCCCAGATACCTGTGAAAGAAAAGTCACTAGAACATTAATAGCAACATTATTAGCTATTGCACGCATAACTATAGCCCAGTATTGGAAGAACAAAAATCAACCTACTCTCCAATGTTGGCAAAACAAACTTTGGGAGCACTTTATATATGGTAAAATTGTCTCTCACCAAAAAAGTTTTCAAGCAGTTTGGTTCCCAGTGGTGAACTATCTAGCAGAAGAAGAAGTGATTCCAAACAACTCTTATTACAAAGATCTGTTATATTTTTAAAAGGGCTCTTAAGGGTTGAGAAAGTTGATTATTTCATAGCGTCAATATATGTTATGAATGTACTGTTGTATATATTGTTCAAAATAAAAAACATTTATTGGAAGTATCTGGGTTACCTTTGAGGACAGCTCCACAGAAAGTACATTGTAGTAATCTAGGCTCAAGGTTACCACAGCATGGATCTTCATAGCCAGATCAGCTGACTCTAAGTAAGGAAGCAATATGACTACCAGATATACTTGCTAAAAAGCAGTTTTTGCAACTGGGCTGATGAACAGAGCCAGCAAGTATGCCCAGTTCTCCACATGTTCTGCCAATGGATGGGTCACTCCATCCAGAACTGACAATGTGACTCTCTCTAGATTACCACTGGGCAACCAACTTGTACTATACTGTTAGTCCTGCCAATGTGGCTGTTGAATTCATATACATTTTCCAATAACTTGATGTAAACAATTCCAACAATCTCCAAACCTGCGTGTATGTGAGCATGTGTGCATGTGCACATATAGAGACCCGATAACAATTTGCACCATGTCACATTACTTTTGGCTGCATTTTTTTTTAAAAAAACAACATTACCTTTTAAATTATTCTTTTATTCAGTTCAAGGATGTTCCTGTTTTGGTTGAACACCTTCAGTAAATTAAATGTACTTCTAAGCTTAGAGCACTGAAACCAACCTGGTATTTGGATTTGGGTCATGCACAAAATTAGATGGAGATGAAATATAATGTGGCCATTTTGTCCAACTCTGTTGTGGTGGCTTGAATGAAGCATGCCTATTATTCTGCACCTAATGAGGCACGGTCTCATTAAAAAGAGATCAGAAAACACTCCCAAAGCATGGAAAGGTTAAAATGCAAACAGAGTAGAGGTTGGCAGGGAGAAAGAAAAACCCTCCCCAGTGTTTGAACGAAACCCACTCAATAACCGTATGAATTGTGATTGTCAAACACTGGCCTCTGATCCAGGAGGGAGCATGTGGAGTAGCCAGGGCTATGTTCACAAAGCCCTTTTGAAAAAAGAAGCAGAAGCAGAAACTACACCAATCAGCTGTAAGAGATCGAGAACCGCTCCCCGCTGCTCCTGTCCATACAGCCAATTAGCAGAATCTCAACGTTTTTAAAAGGATATTAGATTCCAAAAGAGAAGTTCATGCACCAAATCAATTGCTGCATGCATTTCCCTTCCCCATCCAGCACACTGAAGTGTGTTTCCATACATGCATGCCCCCCTACCTGCATCAGGGTGACTGAACATAACATTCAGTAGTCCTGTTGCCTACTTCTTGCCCCTCCCTGCATAATTAGGTCTTCCAGCAGTATATTAAGGGGAAACAGACATGCAGAACAAAGAGTAACGCCAGAAATGGAAAGATAGATGAATATTATTGGCAATCACAGTCAAAGCTAAACTGCAAGGATTCTCTGAGAGGTATGCGCTGATATATAAATTGCACTTAAAAAAAAGAGATCAAAGTTAAGACTTAAAAAAAAAACAGTGATGTATTGCCTGAGTGAGAGCTAGGGAACAATTTTTGAAATTTGTTTGCTTGAAGTGGGATTCTGGATACACACACACACACACATATTGTTTGTTTTTGTTTTTTTTGGTTCGGAGTAGGAGCAGGCAGGATATTAATAGTAATGAGTGAATTTCCATTTCAAAAAGAGAAGAGCTCATTACAGAGTCACATGCGAAGATTGTCTGAGTTTGCAGCTTTGTTTCTATGAAGGCTGCCCTCTAGACGCATCCTAGGCTAGAATGCAGATGTCTTTTGTTTGCCACATTCTGATTGGACAGGAATTTGAGTGTGAGGGCATGTTAAAAAAACAAAACAAAAACCCCCCTGCAAGTGTAGTGCTCTGTCACACGTGAATGTTGGAGATTTAAGAAGATCTTCCATTAGAACCCTGTTTCAAACTGTATTCTGGGGGAAATAAAACCCAGCAGTTTCTGAGAACCTTATCAGGGCTTCCTTGAGGAGAAGGTCAAGAAAAGGGCAGAAGCTTCAACCAGGGACAGCTGACCATTGCTGCTGAAGGTCCTGTGCATCAGCCAGCCACAGGACATGCTGGGTATGTCTAAGGCAGTGGTCTTCAACCCATGGCTTGGGAACTTCAGGTGGATCACAGACCACCGCCAATTCCATCCAAGGATCTGGATCTCCATGACACCTTCATTATCCAATGTGGACTTCCACTATGAGCCTGCTCCCTTCACACGCAAAGAACAGTGTACATTGGGACAGACAGGATCATGACGAGCCGTCATCCAACATGCTGATCCTGCACCATATGCAACACTGGCCTGCATGTACTGGGCCAATTAATGGAAAGGCAAGGGTCATATTGAAGCATCTCTCGGGCTGATCCTCTCTGGGTAGCACTAGTGCTTTGAGTAGCTGGTGTATCTGGGGACAAGTCTGTAAAACACATGGTCCATCAAACTAAACACACCGAACTGCCACTAGGTGTCTGGATAGATCTCTTGGTTTTCCTGCCTGACACAGAGGGCGATTTCTCACTAGAGCTGTCTCGCAGCACAGCACCGTTTGCCCCAACACAAACATGTGAATTTCACACCCGAGGCTGCGGGGCTGCATTTGACTCGGGGCTCCGCCTGATTTCCTCCACAGTTTCATGATCCTCAAAAACCAGGATCACGAAACTGCGGAGGAAATCAGGCGAAGCCCCGAGTCAAAATGCAGCCCCGGAGGTTCGGGTGTGAAATTGACATGTTTGTGTTGGGGCAAACGGCGCTGTGCTGCGAGGCAGCTCTAGTGAGAAATCGCCCAGACTGTGTAAACAGAATGGCTGCCATGCATTTGACCTGGGTTGTGGTCAGGTTGGCCCGACCATGCCTGGGATATTTGACTCCTCATGGCGAAGTGTCGAAAGATCTCCTCTAGTTATGCCTCCCATTTTGTTGTGTGCTCACCACAGGAAAAGCAGGGCCAGTGTCAGGGAGAGGGAAATTTGCTGAACTGTTATAAGACGCTTTTCTGCACTCTGTTCACTGAGGAAGCAGGATTGTAGACATGGTCTCCATGTATGTATGTGCTCTTAAGTCACAACAAGCTTATGGAGACCCCAGCAAGGGCCTTTCAAGGCAAATGAGAAGCAGAGGTGGCTTGCCATTACCTACCTCTGCAGAGTCTTATTCCTTGGTGGTCTCCCATCTAAGTACTGGCCCTGCTTAACAGACAAAATCTGACAAGAGTGGACCATACCATACCATACCACACCACATCCCAGGTATGATCTCTTTCTGAGGATAAATGTTTGTCAGGGAAGAAGGCATCATGTGTGTTGCATAAGTCATTTGATTAATGTTTGGACAGCCGTGCAAGTTACATCCCCCCGTCCCCAATTCATGAAGGAAGACATGATAAATATGGGACACATTGCCACTGAAATCTTTCAGCTGGGCCCAGGACAGCTTTTCTCTCTCTCCTTAATCTAGCCCTTTTCAATTCCATACTACAGATCTCATCCCACAAAGCATTCCCTCTTCCCAAGGAAGCCCCAGGAAAGGAGTCCCAGGGCTGAGGCAAGAGACTCAGCATGAATTTGATGGTATGGGTTTTAGACTATGAAAGCTGATGTTAGAATAAGAACTTTTTAGTCTTTTTGGTGCTGCAAGATTACTGTTTAGTTTTTGCTGCAACAAACACTACCCCCCCCTCCATTACATAGTTTTAGCATTCCACAGGGGTATAATTCCAAGGATTCTTGAGGGTGGAGCTGAAGGCTTGCCATTTGCCCTCACCGTCAATAATTTGAGGAGAGAAAAAATGGAGGTGAGGGTGGCATCAATGGTGATGCTCTAGGAATTTCCCCTAGTCTCTATGGTATTTAGTAGGGAAAATCCCTACACTGTCTTCTGGAAGTGATGTCACATCCTCTTGAAATTCCACTATCCCTTGCCCCCCCCCCAATCTCCTGGTATTTGCTGGTGCAGGGCTGGGAACTTGATCGGGACACCAGGTCTCAGGGCTTGCTGTGAAGTTTCAGGGTTTTAGCTTCCTATTTAGGGTCTTCAGGAGAGAAACAGTGTGAATAGCCCATGGCCATGTCTTTGCACTACCAAGTTTACAGCCTGTATCATCAGTTATGTCCAGTTTCTATTGTGCCAGTTTTTCTGTGTGCTGGGAGCAATGTTGGCCCCATTCAGCGGGCAGATCACACAGAGATTGTTGGGTTTCCCAAATGAACCTGGAAACTAAAGGTATGTTATTTTTGATATTTCTGTGTCTATGGTTATTCCCACAATCTGTGTCCAGGTTCCTCCTCAAACTTCATAACTTCCATTGGTGGTAATCTAGTCAAAAGGTACAGACACACCTTGCTCTTCTACTAAAGAAGTACATGTCCTTCCCCAGCCCCTTTGAGCCACAATGCAAAAGAAAGCTTTCAGATTGCACCACAGGTTTAAGCAGTCAATCTAAGCCTTTGGAAATCAGGCAGACCCTATTTTCTGCATGGCTTGAGAGTTGTACCTATTAGCTCCACCGCATATGAATCAGCTTCCACCCTGAGCCACCAGGCACTACCCCCTGACCCCACAAGTGTAATTCCCTACCCCATCACATTTTACCAAGCTCCCTATGACATAGGAATTAACACTGTGTAGTCCAATCATGTCTGATCTTGGAAGCTAAGCTGGGTCAGAACTCGGATGGGAGGCCCCCAAGGAAGTCCAGCGTTGCTATGCAGAGGCAGGCAATGGCAAACCATCTTTATTCATCTCTTGCCATAGAAATTCTGTGGGGTAACCATACATTGCCTGCAACTTGAAGGCACATTTTACACACACATGCACACACATACCTGGTCCCCAAAACTCAGGTTGTCAAACTCAGGAGACCAGAACTTAAACACGCCCCAGCTTTACTCAGCTTTTCAATTCCAGAAAAGACCTTTCCAGATTAAATCACAGAGTATTGATACTGATTTATTTATTTATTTATTTATTTGTATTTATACCCCGATTCCTGGGGATTTGAGGGGTGGAGCCTGGAGAGGGTGGGGTTTGCGGAGGGGTGGGACCTCAGACAGGTAGAATGCCATAGACGCCACTCTCCAAACCAGCCATTTCGTCCTGGGTAACAATTGTTGCCAATTTCCAGGTGAGGGCTACAGATCACTCAAAATTACAACTGCTCTTCAGGGAGCAGAGATCAGTTCCTCTGGAGAAAACAGTGGACTCTGCCATTATACCCTGCTGAGGTCACCACAGCAAAATGACACTGTTTGCCCAAAGCCAGAGCATTCCCCCAGAGCCTGTTTCTAGATCTCGTTGTATTTATTTCCACAACGGGCTTTACTGCTAGTACATTACTATAAAGGACTAAAATCTTTTTAAATAATACATATGACATGAGAAAGAATGCAAATCTCCAGATTGATATTCTTTTGCATTCCAATGTAATACAGTTGTAAGAGCATATGTATAAGCTCTGGATGGACAACTGTACAGAGAAAAGTTTTTTGGGTTTTTTTTTTTGGAGGGGAGAGTGGTTACAGCATTTAAAATCATTTTAACAAATTAATGTTCTTTTAAACAAGAAACACTACTGGCATAAATTAATGATTCACATTAATCTCCATAATCCACTGTGTTTTGGAAGTTTATACTACAGATATTTTGCTCTGTAGGTACATTTCTGTGGATTGTTATTAATGAGCTTGGTAACTATAAACCAAGAAAATAAATCACATCCTAAAACTATTGGGTGATTTACATATGTGTCATAAAATCTGCTATTTTGTCAGGTTTCCCATTGGGCTTTAAAATATTAGTGAAATTGACAGTAATTAAGCAAAACAAAATGCCCACCCACCATGTATTCCTCTGTTATTTTTAAAGTATGTCTCTATTATGCATGTACTGGATTCAATTTACTTATGCCATGTGGCCATCTGCACAGATCAAACTGCCATCCAGTAAGAGCATCCCACATCGTGATGACAGTTACTAGCTTTGCTCGGTTTGGGGCCATGGGTTTGATTCAGGGTGATGCTTATGTGTGAAACGAACCTGAGCAATTCATCCAAGCCACTTGTTTAAAGCATTTAGGGAGAAAAATGCTCAGTGATTTGTACCTAACACTTGATTCAATCCCAGTTTATTTGGATGCAACCCTTCCAAATGTTTTTATTTATGTTTTTTTTTGGGGGGGGAACCTTGTCCCAGTCCTCATAAGATCAGCTTGTCCATTCCAATAAGCAACAAATTGAGTCAATTTTACTTCCATTATACCACCCCTGACAAAGTAGGTATCTCATGACGATTCCAAAAGCTGCAAAAGCAGGCCACATAGACAAGGTGGGGCTTTCTAAATATTCTGAAGACAACTCAGGTGATAAGAAAAATATGACTTTGAAATTGCATTGAAAGTAGAAAATGTTCCCCAAGTGTCCTAATGAAGATTGAGCAGATTCCATGAAGGATGCAGATGAGGATGGGTAAGTGACAGCCATCAAAACATTCCTCAACTCTCATTAGCTTGGAAATCCTTCTTAACATTTTTGCCATGAGCCTTTATAACTAACAATACATATTTGCAATTCTACAATGTTATTGCAATTTATTAATATGTTTATCTGTGATTCTGGTTTTATTTCTATCTTGAATTAGACACTTGTCAAAAAGCAATCTTTCATCAAAAAATTAAAAGTGCATCAAATTTTAAAAAGGTTTTTTAAATACCCCTCTTCCTTCCCCTCATTGCCCTGTGTTGAATTGGAGCCTCATGCATGCATCCTGTGACTTTTACAAATGGAAAGGTAGCAGGCCCTGCTCCAGTGATAAAGTGTGTGATGAAGTGTATATATATATAGTGTGTGTTCTAATATAAAATTCTATCAAGATAGGCTAATATTTGGATGCAACCCTTCCAAATGTTTTTTTTATTTATGTTTTTTGGGGAAAAAAGGAATAGTGTCTTCTGGTCAAGTCTTCGGTCACATAGACCCGTAATAAATTGAATTGAATTGAAAAAAACAAAACAAAAAAACACCCAACAACCTTGTCCCAGTCCTCATAACATCAGATTGTCCATTCCAATAAGCAACAAATGGAGTCAATTTTACTTCCATTATACCACCCCTGACAAAGTAGGTATCTCATGACGATTCCAAAAGCTGCAAAAGCAGGCCACATAGACAAGGTGGGGCTTTCTAAATATTCTGAAGACAACTCAGGTGATAAGAAAAATATGACTTTGAAATTGCATTGAAAGTAGAAAATGTTCCCCAAGTGTCCTAATGAAGATTGAGCAGATTCCATGAAGGATGCAGATGAGGATGGGTAAGTGACAGCCATCAAAACATTCCTCAACTCTCATTAGCTTGGAAATCCTTCTTAACATTTTTGCCATGAGCCTTTATAACTAACAATACATATTTGCAATTCTACAATGTTATTGCAATTTATTAATATGTTTATCTGTGATTCTGGTTTTATTTCTATCTTGAATTAGACACTTGTCAAAAAGCAATCTTTCATTAAAAATTTAAAGTACATCAAATTTTAAAAGTTTTTTTTTTAACACCCCTCTTCCTTCCCCACGTTGCCCTGTCTTGAATTGGAGCCTCATGCATGCATCATGTGCCTTTTAGAAATGGAAAGGTAGCAGGCCCTGTTCCAGTGATAAAGTATCTCAGTTCCAGTGACAAAGTGACTGGAATGAGGGAATAAGCAGGCAAGTTTAACATATGTGCGAGAGGATAAGTGGCATATATATATATATTGTGTGTGTGTGTGTGTTCTAATATAAAATTTTATCAAGACAGGCTAAGTGAAAAGGGTTAAATAGTAAGGAGGTTAAATAGTTAAATACTTTTTGGTACCAACATTGTGTAACTTCTCAGTGTTGTAGCTGCTCAAACCACTCAGGTATAGCTAGCTTTAGTTCTAATTATAGTTCTGTTACAATTTTCTGGTCTAGTTCTAATTTTAGTTTTGTGGCATATGCTAATGAGTTATGCTAATGAGTTCCCCTAGCTCTTTTTCTACGAAACGACCCCTAGTGCTGTTACAATTTTCTGGTCTAGTTCTAATTTTAGTTTGGTTGCTTCTGCTCAGACTACTCAGGTGTTGCTAGTTTTAGTTCTAAACATGTTCAGAGGTTCTTGGTTAGTTTTACCACAGTACAGAAAGGATTAAACAGAGGGTCTGGTATTAGTACCAGTGAGTAGGGATTGTGAATTCACAGATAAGGCTAAAGTAGGATTAAACAGAGGGTCTGGTATTAGTACCAGTGAGTAGGGATTGTGAATTCACAGATGAGGCTAAAGTTTAGGCTCTGTGCTGAAGACGGTTTGTTACTGTAGAACTTTTTTGGTTTGCAAGACTGAATATTATTCCTACAATGGTTTTACAGGGGAGATTTTTGAATAGGCCTTATTCTGACAGAATCTACCCTTGTGGCCTTAATTGGATAGATCTGTTCTTCCATGCCCTGCTTGAATGCAGGTTCTTTGAGAATATAAGGGATCACTATATTAAGCCTTTAATCAACCAACCGACCCTCCTACACTCTGGAAACCCTGGCTGTTTTGCTCAGCCATAAAGATCTTATGTTTACTTTAGCAACTGCAAAATTTGTCTCAGTCCTTTTAGCCCTTGCATTAAAAAAAACAAGAAGCAAGTATCTTCTGCTGCTCAAGATCTGTGAATCAATGAGCTTCTAAGGCAGTGGTTCTCAACCTTCCTTATGCCATGACTCTTTAATACAGTTCCTCATGTTATGGTGACCCCCAACCATAAACTTATTTTCGTTGCTATCATAAGACCACTGAAAATTTGTGTTTTCTGATGGTCTTAGGCGACCCCTGTGAAAGGGTCGTTCGACCCCCAAAGGGGTCGTGACCCACAGGTTGAGAACTGGTGTTCTAAGGGGATAAAAGGAAAGGAAAGGAACCAAGGCAGGTTTTTGTAACAGAAAAAAGGAAAGCAAATAAAACAAACTGCAGCTAGGGTTTAAATACCGCTAGGGCTTAAAACAAAACAGGGCATCCAATTTCAAACTAAATCTAAAACTTTACACTAATTCTCACATTCTTTAAAGAAGGGTTTTTTTCCCCTACTAGAAAAAAAACCCCAGTTACATACATCTGTAACTGCTGAGGCTATTCAGCTAGAGTCCCCTTTAATCCAAGCCTAGAAGGGCTAAATTAACATTTGGAATTAAACTAGTATTTGAAGTAAAAGGCACCAGAGAAGGTGAGGACATCTGAGCAGCTCCCTTTCAGCAAGACCTATTGTTAATCAACCAGAGGCCAACTCACTCATCCTCTGTTATTGGGTAGCTTTCAATCAGTGTGATTGGCACCTGTGTGGGGTGGTGCTTTTGGCCCATGCTCCAGTGACAAAGTGTCTCAGCTCCAGTGATGAAGTGTCTCTAATGAAGGAATAAACAGGAGAGTTTAGCCAATGTGTGAGTTCAGCAGCAGGATGAGGAAGCCAGGGCACTAGTGTCTCCACATCCCTGAAAGGGAAAGCACACTTTCCACAAACAAATCTACATAAATAGGAAGCTTTATTTAAAAAGAGGGATAAAAATAATAGGGAATTATGAAGGAGGAATGCCAGCAGGAGGTTGGGGGCTATCCAGTGTGTTCCACTGGACAGAAGTCATGGGTGTGTGCTCAGTGCAAGGAGCTCCTAGTTCTCAGGGAATGAGTTTGCACCCTCAAGGCCAAGGTGGCTGACTTGGAGAAGCATAGATAGTCAGTTAGGCACCCTGATAAAACTCGTGGGCACTCAGTGAAATTGATGAGTGGCAGGTTTAGAACAGATAAAAGGAAATACTTATTCACCCAAAGAGTAATTAACACGTGGAATTCACTGCCACTGGAAGTGGTAACAACTATAAGCATAGACAGCTTCAAGAAGGGACTGGATAAACATATGGAACAGAGGTCCATCAGTGGCTATTAGTCACAAGGTATAGATGGAATACTCTGTCTGGGCCAGTGATGCTCTGTATTCTTGGTGCTTGGGAGGACATAGAGGGAGGGCTTCTGAAGTTCTGGCCCCATTGGTGGGCCTCCTGATGACACCTGGGGTTTGGCCACTGTGTGACACAGACTTTTGGTCTAGATGGGCCACTGACCTGATCCAGCACAGCTTCTCTTACGTTCTTATGGACAGAGATCTGTGATTGTCTGAAGTTCTCTTTGCCTGCTATAACTTTGATTGTAGGTATTTAAGATACATTTTTGAATGTTGGGCCCAAAGTATCTTGGCAGCAATTAAAAGATGTAATGCCGGCAGCCCAGTGACAGGTTGATAATTATCACCTGCATAATTCAATAAAACTGTCAACAAGGCCAGGCATAAAGTTACTTTCAACCCTTTGAGCAATGACAGCTAGAACCTGAGACCAATAATATATGTTCCCACATATATCCCCGCCAGAGATGAGAAAATTTGGTATGAATCAGCTGGTCTTCAAAATTAAACTGTAAATAGATGGGGGGAGAGATTAAAGAGTCATCTGAAAGAGATGTAACTCTGCTCTGGTCTAATTAACCACTTTTCAGCTTAAAGAGCCTTTACAAGAGCAATACAAGTAGGCTGTGGAAGGTCAGTAGTTCAGCAGTACTCGAGTTGCCACATGACGGAGCTCCCGTCTCTAGTTCCAGCTCCTGCCAACCTAGCAGTTCGAAAGCAAGAAATTGCAAGTAGATAAATAGGTACCACTTCGGTGGGAAGGTAGCAGCGTTCCGTGCGCCTTGGTGTTTAGTCATGCCGGCCACATGATCACGGAAACGTCTTCGGACAGCGCTGGCTCTTCGGCTTTGAAACGGATATGAGCATCGCAACCCTACAGTCAGACTCGACTGGCTTTCGAGCAAGGAAAACATTTACCTTTACCTTTTACCAGTACGGGGGGGTAAGCAGACTCTTAACAATGCAGTATCAGTGGAAGGCAATTTGACTTTCTAGTTGCCTTTACACACAACAAATGTGTATCACATCAGGCGTCACCTTTAACAGAGGAGCACAAAGGTTTACCAAGCCCTTGTTATGGAGAAACTTCTTAATCCGATTAATGTTCTTGTCAGTGTTCAATTAGTCAACATACCTGATCAGTACCTCCCATTTTACAAATGAATGGTTTTTGTTTAAGAAGAAGAGATTGGATTTATGCCCCGCCCTTTGTTGTCTGTTGTTTTCTGTTGCCATCAAGTTCCAGCTCATTTATGGTGACCTATGGTGGGGTTTTCAAGGCAAGGGACTTTCAGGGGTGGTTTGCCACCGCCTGCCTCCATGTCCCGATCTTGATATTCCTTGGTGTCGTCCCCCATCCAAATACTAGCCGGGGCCAACCCTGCTTAGCTTCTGAGATCTGAGGAGACCAGGCTAGTCTGGGCTATTCAGGTTAGGGGAATTCATTTATACCCCACCTTCTCTCCCAACAGGGACCCAAAGGGGCTTGCATCATGCTCCAGTCCTCCATTTTATCATCACAACAACCCTATGAGGTAGGTTAGGCTTAAAAAAGTGTGACTGGCCCAAGGTCATCCAGCAAGCTTCCATGGCATGAGAGGGAATTTGACCTGGGTCTTCCAGATACTAGTCAGACACTCTTAACCACTATGCCACACTGGATATTCCACAGTTTTAACTAACCGTCACACAGGAAGCAGAATGATAAAAACCTCTGAAAAAACCCACTCGTCGTCATGACCAAGTGGCTGCTAGTAACATTTAATTGAAGCAGCTGCATTTTTATGACATTAATAAGGATATCCCCACCCATTCACCCTTAGATTAACTGCACACCACTTCTCTGCATCTCAACAAATAAAATGACAGCCGGGCTCCTGTTTCTGCGCAACACTCGATTGTTTAGCATGCCTGTAATATTTTCCAGGGGATCGCGCAGACTGTCACACATTGCTTGAGCAGATGTGTCCCTTGCAGGTCCATTTAGCAGCCAAAACACTGCCAGGACCACTTTTTCTGTATGTTAGCCAAGCGTGGAGCCGGCCCACTGGCTCTTGGGGAGGCAAAACTAACAAGCCCCAAACTGGTCGGCTGGGCTCATTGTCACTTCTTTGGATGCTCCTGTCAGCTGTTTGCAAAAGACACAGATACCGGCTTGTTAAAGGATGCCATGAAAAGACCATTGTGTCAAGCCAGAATTGGTACCTATGTTTTCCAATATTCATGCTAATTGTTTTGGGATGTGAGTCTCCAAAGCACTGATTAGTGAGGGCTGTTATCACGGAAGCCTTCAGGGTGAATCACTGGGAAGCTGGCAGTATCACTGCAGTGATACCAGGTGTGCGTCAGTGATGCAAAACACACAAGTTCAAGACCCGCTGTTCCCCTTCCCAGGTGTTACGGAAGATTGTGGCAAAACAGAGGGCTCCTTCGTTCGTGGCAGCAGATGGCAGAACTGCTTCCCCTCTGGTTATGCCCATTTCTCTGCCACACACTTGCCAGCACACCCCAGCCAAGTGTATTCATTTATGTGGCCAAAAAAAAAGCGTTTTAAGCAGAAAGGTAGGGAATTTCTATGCCTGCCAGTTAGCCCTGACCAAAACGTTATGCTAATGGGGAGACCTGTCACCAAAATGGGGAGACCTGTCACAGCTGTGAGAACAGTTAACATATGCCTGTACATCACTTGGCTTCTTTACTATTCTATACTCCAGGCTGGCTCACACATGCAAGCCCATCTCTGGGTGGCTGTGACATCAAGAGATGACATATTTATGTGAATGGCCCATTGTAGATGCAGAATTTCCAGTTCACCACATATACAATGGCCAGGATCTAAAGAACCCTGCTAAGTAATTGTGCATACCCAAGGGAATCTGAGATGTGTTTTTTTGAACAAAAGCCAGGTCCCTATGTAACATGGCTAGTTTACACAGGGAACTGAATGGGACTTAGTTCGCGATAAGCCATTATCTTTTGGGGGAGTTTTCAAAACTGTGGCATAACCTCCCCCCCCCCCTTCTATCTGAGAAAGAAAAGATTCACTCAAGGCTTTTGGCTAAGGGAGCATGCAGATTTTATTAGAATGTTCATTCTGATGTGAGCTTGTCAAAGTGCCCAAGCCTCATTAACAAGCTGGCATGAAGAACAGATACAAAGTTCTTCTTTTATAAGACAAAACAAAAAGGCCAGGTTCTGGTGTTTGGGAAAGAATTAATCAATTCCATTCACAAACATAATTCACTCTATTCTCTGTTTAGAGTACATTCTACATTCCTAAGAGGGACATAATGAAAACAAATATTTTGCACTTTTCCTTGAAAGATAAGGATGGCACAGACTATTGACTGAGATAAGTTCTGCTTAGAGATCAGGAGGTCAAATAACAGATTTTGACCAAGGGTGAGAGGAAGGGCACGAACATCCTAAAATACAGCAAATCATTCTGAAAGATAACAGATCATCCTTAGGGTCCCTAAGCAAAGCTATTGCAAGGATCTTAAATCTTTGCTAAATTCTTAATGGTGAAATAAAATACTTTAACATTTTTGTTCAAAGACAAAGGTTTGGATCCAGCCAACTGTTTTGAATTTTTTTTTGTTACTAATTGAATTTTCTTGCTTACTATATCCCCATCCCACATAGATGTCATACTTGAAGGTCCCATGATCTCTAGAATAATTTTTTTAGTGGTCAAATGAGACTCTTCCAGTATTTTACTTGACTCCTCCACCTATTTGACCCAGCTGGTTTGAGCCAACACAAAATGACAATCCCACTTCTCAGTGTGCTTAGAGTAACTTTTTTTGGATCTTGGCCAGTGCTTTTCAGTGGAGTCAGTGCACACATTGAGCTGCCAGTGATGATCCAGTGCACCAGATCAAATCCTGCCTATGCAACTGCAAAACAGCCTGAAAATAATGTTGCTTTCTTGACGATGACCGTAAATGTCATGCCTTCATGAGCAAACTGACTCAGTTGGGGGGGAAATTATGTTTCAGTTGCTCTGAGGATCTGTAATGTTAGATCTCTGATGTGCCATTCACAAATACAAGTATCACTAATGGTACAGTCATCAAGTAATGAGCATGCATTTATGGCTCTTTCAAAACCCTTTACTGCGTGACTGTGCCAGATTGCATAGAAAAACACATGTGCTTATGTGGAAACTTTTCTGGAGACTTGTAGCACTACTGTGGATTCTAGCAGTGCTGCAGAGTTCATGGAAAACATGTTTGGGAGATGAAAATTCCATTTTACCCGTTGCAGTGATCATCAGCTTAGTCTAAGATCTCCTTCCTTCACTGCCATTTGATGTGAGCAGCTGCCGAACACCTTTACGGCTACACAGTAGCTGTGGTGGTGGAGCTTCATTTCTTTCTGCCTTGTTGCCACTTTTACATCCCCAGTACAAGGGAACTGATTCCTTCCCAGGGGTGTGGATGGGTGGGTCAGGTAAATAATTGATGGAAGGGCTCACGTAACGTACATGTGTGAAATAACATCAATAACACAGACTTAGATGAACACCATTCAGTAAGACTTAAAAAAAATCTACTTTGTTTATTGATAAATAAAAAGACTTGATTGGTTCACTATTTGTTTAAATATTTAGCAGTGGGGGAGTGCACAGCAATAACAGGGTTGGAGATGGAGAAACAAAATTCCCATGCATGAAATGCTGTTGATTTCACTGTACTGCACTGTTTATGCCTTTACATTTATTTATATCCTCCCCAGTTGGGACTCAGAGTGGCTCAGTTCCCCATCCGCCACTTGAGCTTCCTTGGTTGAAGTGGAGTTCAAATCCAGGTCACCCAGGAACCTAGTCCAAATTCTACCTGCTGCATCATGCCATAGAATGTTGCCTATGCTGAAAATAACCCATTGACCAGGCTTGAGCTGCTCACAGACAAACTTCTCGGTGAAACATCAGCTTCCTGCTCACAACTGGCAAGCAGAACATGGTAGACTGCCAAGTAACCATGATGGATTCTCCAAAAAGGTTTAGGAAGATCCAGCCTATTCTGAATCGAGATGGAAAGAACCCCCCCCCCCGCCCATCTTTTATGTAGTATCAGTATGAGCAGTGTTCCCTCTAAGCTGAGTGTAATGTATTCATTCCTGACCGCGTGCGAGGCTAGGTCTCCACGCGGTCATGCGAAGTGCCTGAGCTTCGCTTCCAGAGACAATGGGTCAAGTGGATCCTAGCCCACACCAGTCAGAGGGCTAGGCTTCCAGGTGAGAGCCTATGGAACTCTCCGCCACTGTAAATAGCCTATACGGGAGTGGCGGTGTGTGTTTGGTGTGGGGGTTTTGTTGCAAATATAAGCCGGCCTGTGAGCCGGGAACTTTGTCTTGTTCTTAACTGGAAATAAAGTACGAGAGCTGAATTCACTAGTAAGTCTCAGTACTTTTCACTGAGTTAGTGTGAGCTAGCTCACAGTAGCCAAATCGCTCACTCACAACTTTAATGCCAGTAGCTCACAAAGTACCATTTTTGCTCACAAGACTCTACAGCTTAGAGGGAGCATTGAGTATGGGATCTCTGGTCTTTCCAACAGTGGCTTTCTGATGTGATCTCCAACTATCATATAGTATTCATAATTACAATCCAATCCTATTGACCTTTCAGGCTGGCCAACTATCATATAGTATTCATAATTACAATTCATAATTACCCTGGATTTAAGACCATAGGTCTACCAAGCCAAGTGTTACTTTGATTCCAAGGCTTTTTTGGTCCTGCTACAAGGGATCATAGTAAACTAGATATTATCAGGACCAAACATGGATCTCTAGCACAGAACTATAGTACCTCTCCAAAAACCATAAGGCACAGTAAGTGCTGAAGTGATGAATATACAAAAATCTGTTAACCTTGGGTGGGATCAGAGTAAACTGCAGTCATTAATGCAGATTAATGATCTTGAGCCTGCCAAGTTCCAATGTGGTGTCTGTCTTACACAAATATCTGGACGTCTCTCCCCCTCTCTGTCTTTTTTGCATGAGACCAGTAAATGGAGGAGTCATCAGAATGCACTATGAGACTGATTTAAGTAGGCTTAATTCAGATATTATGTTTCATAATCACCAAACCATGATTTGAAGACTGGAAACCTGTTCTGAGTGTCTGTCCCCTCTCCCCTCTCCCCCTTCCTCACTTTTACACGTGAACAATCCTACCCTTCCATGATCTAACCATACTCTATGGGGTTAACTATGGTTACAGCTTACCAGAATTGCCTCCATATCATGACCTGAAAGCATAGTTTGGTATGCAGATCGTGGTTTCGGGCAAACCTGGATCCTTTCCTCATTTGCCTGCCGCTCCAGATTTTCTCAGTGTTCGAGTCGAGGCAATTGAAGTCCACAGCAAAACAGCCTCCAAATAACCCAGGGCAACAGCAGGCTGAAACCCAGCCAACCACTGAAGGGAGGGAATGTGATGCTGAATGGGGGGAGAGGAAACAATAAAAAGAAGGTTGAACTTGAGTTTAGTGCAGAATGGGGAAAAGAAACCTGGATTAAAAAGAAGGTTGGGTTTGATTTTAGTGCGGAATTGCTTGGAGGACACGATGGTGAACATAGATTAAAAGGAGAGTGCAGAAAGGGCAGGCCAAGCTATTGTTACCCCCAGTGCAGGTAACACTGAATGCTGCTTTAACCAAACCATGAATGACTGATGGTAGTATTTACACGAGTGTCAGAGGAAGAAGGGAGGAGCGGATGTAGGGATGCAGTCACACACTGTTTTGGATCTAAGCAGCTTTTCCATTGGATCTTTTTTTTAAAGAAGCAAGGCTATGCTGGGGATCTTTGGCCGTCCAGCAAGGCTATGCTGGGGATAATTGAACTTGCACTGCCAGAACCCATGTGGGGCAGGGGCCATAGCCAGGGGGATAATTTGTTGAGACCAAGTACAAAAAAAGCTGTCTGGGTCCAACCCACTGTTGGATGGGTATTCAATATCATCCAGGAAGTGAATTATTACCATAGCTGAATGAACGCACCCTATCCGGCAAATGTGTGTTAGCCCGTCACTTGACCTACACTTTGTTGGATTTTGAGCCAGCATAATCAATTATTAAAACAGCACGCTGTCCAGTGAAGTATGGATCCTGTGCATGGTACATTCTTCAGTCTTCACATCATGGCTTGGAGATCGGAGAACATGAGCAGGGCATCCCATTGCAGAGTTGCACCGCTCTAATCATCAAGTCAAATAGGAAGAATTATAGGAAGTGACCTTTCTAAGGAAAGGTCTTTGCACTACTTTATTCTGATGACTGGGGAAGAGCCGAGCTATAAAGCTCACTGCCGTTGTGTTTTGCCAAGATAGGAGCAGCCGGAGTGTAATCAGTCCTAAAAGTAAATTAACATCACTGTCAAATGTCATTGTAAACCTATTGTTTTCTGTCCTGTAGTCAGGATGAATTTGTACTGTGGGTTATATTCAGCGCTTTATTAAGGAAGGACATTTTAGTCATTTTGATTTAATCTTTGCCAGGACTTATGCTACATATTTTGGCTTGCCTGAAGAAGCTGTCAGGAGACATAATTTATGGGAAGACCTAGAGGGCAAGCGAGGCAATGAGCTGTCCCTCCACACTCTCTTTTGCCCTTTTGTCTTCCCATAAGGACTCTTCTCTTTGCAGAAGGGCAGCAAGTTATTCCAAGTAAGAAATGACAAAAAAGTATTTTCTGCGTTCATGTGCTGGAATGTTTAACTTCTGAAAAAAGATTCTCCAAATGAACATTGAGTCCCCCTTCCTGATGAAATAAGATCTGCATTGGTTTGCATCCTCTTAGGAGCTCTTGTAATTCAATTACAGCTGAACATCAAGAAGGCAAAAGTAATGATTACTGGAGAAGAAAAAGAGTTGGATTTAAACCCCACCCTTCCCCCGAAGTCTTAGAGCTGATTAAAATCCCCTTCCCATCCTGTCCCCACAACAGATGCCCTATGAGGTAGGTGGGGCTCAGAGAACTTTGAGAGAACTTCTCCTGAGAGAACAGCTCTGAAAGAACTTATAACTGACCCAAGGTCACCCAGCAGCTGCATGTGGAAGAGTGAGGAACCAAACCCAGTTCTCCAGATGAGAGTCTGCTGCTCTTGAACACTACACCAAACTGGAAAGAAATTTAAACTGTTAAAAGATTTTCTATTCCTTGGCTCCATAAGCAACCAAAAGGGAACCTGCCACCCAAAAAAGCAGAAGGAGACTGAGACTGGGAAGCGCAGCCATGAAGGAGCTGGGAAAAATAAGGATGAGTCGCTGGAGACCAAGATCAAGATAATCCATACAATAATGTTCCCCATTACTATGTATGGGTGTAAAAGCTGGACAGTGAAGAAAGCTGACCGGAAGAAATTTTATTCCTCTGGAATGTGGGGTGGGAGGAGAGTTTTCACAGATGCCATGGACTGCCAAAAAAAAGTCAAATAAGTGGGTTCTAGATCAAATCAAGCCTGAACTCTCCCTAGCAGTTAAAATGAATAAACTGAGGCGATTCCACTTTATGAGAACATTATGAGAAGACGGTGATGCTCAGAAAAGTTGGAAGGCGGCAGGAGAATATGAAGACCCAACATGGGATGGATTGATTTCATCAAGGCATTCACAGCCCTCAGTTTGCAAGACTTGAGAATGGCTGTTAACGAGATGGCATTTTGGAGGATGCTAATTCATAGGGTGGGCATGAATTGGAAGTGACTTGACAGCACAACATACACATTTATCTGAATGTGTCAGAGGATATGGAAGATTTATTTATTTATGTATTTACTTCGATTTCTATCCCGCCTTGCCTGACAAGCAGGCAATCCCTAGGCTGGGCTTTCATCGTTTATTTATTTATTTTTTAAAACTTGATTTCCACATTTGATCTGCTTTGAGGAGTTATGGCAGATTCTACATCTGGTGTTAGGTCTTTGATGGTTCACAGTAAGTAAGCGCCACCCGTTCAGTACTGACTACTTATGGTGACTCAGCAAGGGGCTTTCAAGGCACGTTGGAAGCCAAGGTGGTTTGCCATTGCCTTCCGTTGTAGAGTCTTATTTGATGGTCTCCCATTCAAGTACTGACCCTGCCTAGCTGCTGAGATCGGAGGAGACTGGGCTATACTATGGTGCCTTCCCACCATGCCTCATAACGCAATCCTTAAAAAAAACAAACCAAAAAACAAAAACACTTTATTTGGAGTCAAATTCAAATTCAAATACCTTTTATTGGCATACAATATTAGAAGCATTTACCAATAATACAATCCAAAAGAAATTATAAAATAGATAGTCGTGGCTATGTCAGGCCTAACTCAAGTTGTCACAAGCTAGATTTGACCATACAAAAGATGCCTGAATCATAAAATAAATTGGCATTCTAAACTTTTAAACTTAAGTTTTTAGACTTATAAATTAAGAATCATTAATATGATCAGGGTCACTCTTCCGTTTTATAAAACAATGGAGAAACTTAGCGATCAGTTCAATGATCTCCGGATCTCGTGAAGCAAGGAGAAATTGTACCTTGATTCTATCTGATTGGCCTGCTACCAACCTAAGGGGGGCTTCTATAAATTCCACTCGAATGTCATTTAACAATTTACAGTGTAAGAGTATGTGCTCAACAGTTTCTATTTCTCTTCTATGACATCCACAGAACCTGACTGAATAAGGAATTTGCTTATATCTCCCCTCAAGAATAGCAGAGGGGAGAACATTAAGACGGGCCAACAGATAAGCTCTACACATTTGCGGTGAGGTCAGGCAGAAAAAGTAATATGGTAGAGCACCAGAAAGGGGATAGGCCCACCTTACT
The DNA here is from genome assembly GCF_001447785.1 of Gekko japonicus. Lineage (NCBI taxonomy): Eukaryota > Metazoa > Chordata > Lepidosauria > Squamata > Gekkonidae > Gekko > Gekko japonicus. The sequence goes on along the minus strand of NW_015173715.1, from coordinate 185,380 downwards.
GAGGAGCACCTTCCGGAGGCAAGGGCTCTGAGCTCTTGCAACTCTATATCACTTTCTTTGGAGTAAGCCCCACTGAACAGACCTGAATTAGATTCTGTTCTGCTTAAGAGTGCTCTCTCATTCACACATGCAAATCATTACAGAATGTTTTAGATGCAACACCATGAGGTATGAATGGTGGGCGCTCATGTTGTGCTGTTGGACCAGAGAGATTCGAATTCTTCCTCAGCCATGAAGCTCATTATTTTTCGGTCTAACCAACTGCACAATGGTTAACTCCACATCTGCGGCCCTGGGCTCTCTGGAGGAAATGCAGGACACAACTGTGATGAAAAGAGCCTGGGAGTTTTGCCAATCGTTTAACGAAGACACATGCCCAGCCAGTCCCATATTACAAAGATGCAGTTCAGTGGCCCTTTCTGGTTAATTCTCTCACATCTCAGAGGGAGGAGTCTAAAGCTGCCTCTATTTGCATATTCAACTACTGACACATAGTCCTGAGAAGGGAGTTCATTTTAGCAGCCTTCTGAAAACTCTGGTGACGACTTACCACAGGAGCAGAGGAGGATAATGTACAGTCAAGCAAGTTTGACAATAGAAAGTTGCTTCTAAGATGGCTCTTCTCTATGAATTTTTTAGTAACTCCCTGTGGTGCCATTGTCATAAAAGGTCAGTAAGCTTTTACCATCCTTTTCCAGAATTGTTTAGTCCTTAAAGTGTGTTTTGGGAAGAACAGGACAAATTCGTCCTTCTGCCACATACTCTGTACTCTTCTGCAGCTGAGAGCGCAACTGTGCCCTATGCTGCCCTCGGTAATAAAAGTTTATTTCAAAGATATATTTCACTAAAATCCGTGACACAGCAGCTGGATAGAGTACTCCTGTTTCTCCTCCATGGGAGTTTGCAGCCTTTTAGACTGAATAGTTTATTCCACACTTGAAAAAGTCACTGGTTTTTTTCTTAGAGTACTCCTGTTTCTCCTCCATGGGAGGAAAAAGTCACTGGTTTTTTTCTTAAAAAATTGTAAATTATAAGTCAACACATCAACACACTAGCATTTCTTACACAAATATTTGTTTCTTCCGTATCAATTAACAAAGATTCCCGAAAGATATCAAAGAACAAACCTTGCTAGGGATGTTGTCTTCTATCCAACCAACTGCTGGTGGAAGGGTGGGCAACTACATTTTTGCTCCCCCCCCCCTTAGGCCCTTGGAAATATTTTTTTTCTGGGGTTGTGGGACCCACGTGGATGTAGAGTTGCCAGGTCCCCCTAGCCACCAGTGGAAGATCCAGATCCAGGTTGGGAAACTCCTGGAGATTTGGGGATGGAGCCTGGGGAGGACAGGGACCTCAGAGGGGTACAATGCCATACAGTCCATCCTCTGAAGCATCCATTTCCTCTTGTGAACTGATCTCTGTAGTCAGGAGATGAGCTGTAATTCCAAGGGATCCCCAGGTCCCACCGGGAAGCTGGTATCCCTACATGGATGAACAATTATGGGGATTGGAGGTGATATATTCTCCTCTTTCTCACAGCATATATCTCTCTCTCACACAGAACTACCTCCCCGCCCCCCATGAGGTGCCTATTTTGTGACCACAGTTCACTGAGCCATTTAAATTTTATTACAGGGGCACCCACCATGACCAGGATAGCCCAGGTTAGCCCGAACTTGTCAGATCTTGGAAGCTAAACAGAGACCACCCTGGTTAGTATTTGGATGGGACACCTGCAATGAAGTCCAGGGTTGTGACATAGAGGCAGACGATGGGAAACCTACTTCTGAACATCTATTGCCTTGAAAGCAATATATAGTATTTTTGCATTTGTGTGTGTGTGTGTCTGTGCCTGGAATTCATGGTGACCACTGATGACTCCTACTGGGGCATGGAAGATGTTCAGAGAAGCGGCCTCTGCAGCCCAACCCTGGTGTTCCTTGGAGGTCCCCCATCCAAGTACTTGCCAGGGTTGGCCTTGCTTAGCTCATGGGATCTAGCGAGATCGGGCTTGCCTGGGCTATCCAGGTCAGGGCTATTTTTAAATTATTTTTTAAAAGCAAAGTATAATATAAAGGGGATACACAAAAAGAAAAGAGGGATTATATGAAAAATTATATATATCAAGATTATTATACATTACAGGATATAAAGAAGAGAAAATTTAAACATTTCTCCCCAACACTCCCTTCATTATAATTTTAAGACATTTTCTATAAGCTACAATGGTCCTTACTACAAACATTTTGAGTTTCAAATTTCACAACTAATCTATTCTGCAACTATATTATTAATTTCCTCCTTATTGCATATTATGTTATATATTTCATCATTTCTACATACTGGCTATAACTTTTCATATACCAAAGCTTAAAAAGGAAAGTCTATTATGTATCTCACATATAAGATTAAAAAATAAAGATATTTTTGTTCAAAACCCACTTAGTCACACATTTGTATTCAAAACTTGTTCTCATTCTAGGGGCAGCAGCTTCTGTTTCAAGAAAAGTATCTCCCATATGAATAGGGGGCTGAAAATTAAAGAACCTTTCAGCAGCTAAGTTGCCATGTACTGTGTGAGCTGGCTAGCAGCAGCAGCTGCAAGCACAAAGACCTTTTGGGGAACTTTTTTTTTTTAAGTAACTTTGTTTTTCAGTAAATGCAAATAAAAATAAATGCATTTTCCATCGCTGTGCACTGTCAGCCAAGAATAAGGTTCACAAAAATTTAAATTTTAGCCAGAAGCTCTACCCACCCAAGGGAGTACAGTGGGATGTGTTTCGATTTCAGTGATGGTGATAGGTAGTGGAGAGAGAGTACAGTGCTGAATACTGAATCTGAATAGTCAGGGGGCAGTCAATTGCTTTATTAGTGCTCAAAGAACCTGCTATATATTGTCAGCAATCTCTGCAACAAGCCTGTACGGTACTTTAGTGTTATGATTTTCATTTTGCAGACTGGCCTTTGCCAGTCAAGGTATAAGTTCAGCAACATCATTTAAACAGCATTAGGGATTTATAGAGTAAATTCAGGGCTCTTTTTGTAGCAGGAACTCCTTTGCATATTAGGTGACACACCCCTAATGTAGCCAATCCTCCAAGTCCTTACAGTAGCCCCTGTAAAAAGAGCTCTGTAAGCCCTTGGAGGATTGGCTACATTAGGGGTGTGTCACCTAATATGCAAAGGAGTTCCTGCTACAAATTGTACAGTACAGATTGTACAGTAGCCCCTGTAAGAAGAGCTCTGTAAGCTCTTGGACGATTGGATACATTATGGGTGTGTCACCTAATATGCAAAGGAGTTCCTGCTACAAAAAGATTTGGTTGGAATTTGGTGTCACATTTATTTATTTGCTTATTTTATACCTGAATTTTCTCCCCAATGGAGGCCCAAAGTGGCTCACAGCATTCTCCCCTTCTCCATTTTATCCTCATACCAACCCTGTGGGAGTAGGCCAGGCAGAAAGTATGGGAATAGACCAAGTAGAGTTGCCAACCTTCAGGTGGCAGCTGGAGATCTCCTGGGGTTACAACTGATCTCCAGGAGACAGAGATCAGTTCACCTGGAGAAAACGGGTGTCTTGAAAGTGGATTCTATGACATTACAAATCACTGAAGCCCCTCCCCTCCCCAAACCCCACTCTTCTTAGGCTCCACCCAAAAAAAATCTCCAGGTATTTCTCAACCCGGAGCTGGCAACCTAGCACCAAGGTCGTCCATGGTAGAGAGGGGATTCAGACCTAGATTCAGATCCAGCACTCTAACTAGTACCACAAGCTGATATGCAAATTGTCTCTTCTGTGGAACCCAACAGCTGATAAAAGCTTCTGTCCATGACTATTTCCTTCGGGCACATCAAAAATCTTGAAAAGGTGTCTCTTGTTTTTAAAGTTTCACTCGGCTTCACCACCTAAGAGGTGTTCTACCAGAAATGTATTTGCACTCCACATCAAACACAGAACGACTCACGTGATTGTACCAGTTCAACTCACTTGTCATGTTGCATTTTTCTCACAAATAGGGCTGGTGGTTTTTTTTCCCCATAGTGCTTTTTGAGGACTGCCATCAGCTTGTCAGAAAAAAGACACTGAAACATGGAAAACATATTGAACAGTATACACACACATATATATGTATTTTCAAATAAATATTTTCAAATAGTTGTAAAATAAATATTTAGGTCTAAATTGGCTTATTTTTTAAAAAAGTTATTCAACTTCCTTTCTATTAAATACATTCACATGTATATAGGTGTAAAAACTGTAAAGCATCATAAGAACAATCAAATGTATGCATTTTTCGTATTTGTATTGCTGGTGGGATTGCTCAATCATACATGCTTTTTGGGTGGAGGTTATCGGGAAAATAAATGAGATAACTTCACAAACGCTACCGATCTGCCCCAAACTTGCACTTCTTGATTTGCTTGACTTGACTTCTGCTACCAAGGCCCAGAAGGAACTCATTTCCAAACTTTTAGCAGCTGCATGACTAGCCATAGCTTCTGCCTGGAAAGCCAGTTCACCTCCTTCAATTGAAACCTGGTTTGAAAAAGTGTGGGATCAGTTTATTTTAGACAAACATACACAAGTCATGCAAAACACGGCTATGGTCATATCTAAAGGTTATGATCGGTTTGTTGCGGTCTGGTCTAGGGTTCTTCAATATATGTCGGAAAATGACATTCTTCCATCAAAGGCTTCCTACATCCCTTGGGTCCGTTTTTAGCTATTTATCCACATAAAAAAGATCACAGAGATGCTAGCAGAATACTTTATGACTTTCTCAGGCTCAATCACCATTTTTGTTCATGTAGAGGGCTGAAGTTATACACACTCTGGGTTGATTTTGACGGATGAGAAGGTTAATTTGTAGAATGTGTTGGGGTATCTTGTTTACTCCTTGTCTATTCTTGGATTTTATATTTCTGCTTTCATTCCATACTCTGTTGTTTGACTGCAATGCGTTTTTTGTCTTTGCTGTTTTGTTGCATTTCTTTCAATTAAAAATTATTTAGAAAGGTATGCAATTTTACGCTCCACCAGTGTATTAGAGTGGGTATAAAAATTTCCTTTTGCCATCTCTGGGTTCAGAAATTTCTGGAGATTAAAGGGTAGAGTCCGGGGGGGGGGCAAGGAGAGGAGGGGGAGCACAGTACAGATATGATGATGTAGCGTCCAGTCTCCAAAACAGTCATTTTCTCCAGGCAAACCTGACCTCTATAGTCTGGAGATTGGTTGTAGTCTGATAAACTCATTCTTGGAGATCCCCAGCCCCATCTGGAGCTTGGCAACCCTACGGGGTATGCTAACTTGTCCTACTTCAATTCAACCTTTGGTCCTAGGGATCCCAGCCCCACAATGCAGGCAGGGGGTCCCTTGATTTGGTGGGCTCCTTCCTGACATCGGCCAGCTGGCCAGTGGGGGAAGCCCCACCTACAAATGCATGCTCCCCTGCCCAACATCTGGGTAAACCGAAAGCGTGTCTTTGACATGATGACATCACTTCGGGCTCAGATTAGAGTCCACACTCCTAATCACTACACCAAAAGGCCTTCACTGTGATCGGCCTTTATAAAACCATGAGGATCATGCCCCATGTCCACAATGAAGCTAGCTGGTTTCAGCTTTGTGGATGCAGTGAACGACCCAAAATTTTAAATCAAAAATTCTGTGGCTTTAATTAAAAAAAGAAGGAAGGAAAAAATACATTGGCCTGCATATAGTTGAAGGCATGAGTCCTTGGGGATCAGCTGAAAGGCAAGGGTGAAAGGGCAATCCGCCCTTGGCCCTTTGTCCATCTCTCACACCCTGGAGTGTTTGGTTACCATCCCACTGAAATGAGTACCTGCTTAGGATGTATTTGGTTTTTTTTGTATTGTAAATTACTTGTTTTGGGAAATTTCTGTAAGTTGCTTTAGATCCTGTTGCAGAACAAAGCAGCACAGAAATGCCCCAGATAAGTAAGAAAAATTATGCCCTCCCCAAAATTGATGAGCATGGCACTGAAAAGTTCTGTAAGAAAAGGAAAGGGGGCATGGAGAAATAATGCAAAAGAACAGATCCAGGAGCTTGAATATAAAGAGCTACTCATATTTTGATGTTTGCTAATTTCTAATCCATCACAGCAGTATCTGTTGTAGTTTCCAGGTCACTTTAATGAATCAAATCCTAAACCAAGGGCTGAGTACAAAAATAGCATTTCAGTTCTTTCATCATCTTGATCTCCACTGAAAGCTCCAAAAGATGTCACGGCGAGCATATAGGATGTCATCTACCAAGGACAGTATAAAAGCACAACAGGACCCATAAATTGCTTATCTAAGTTATTGAAAAAGAGTCAGATATGCATTTGCAACAGCAGCAGAAAGTGAACTGGTATCCTGAAATCCCATTTTTCTACTTGTGTCTCTTTTCCAGGAATACAGCTAATTGACAAGCTGAACTTAAGCATCTTAATTTAGGAATAAGGCCCACTGAGCATAATGGTACTCAGTTTCAAATCCATAGGCACAGTCCACTAGCCTAGAACCTCAGTACCTTAGCCCATTTCCAATTTGTATGCAACAACCATGCATAGCCAAAGGACATCCTTCCTACAATCATCATAATACACACAATTACCATTTTGTGTTAAGGGGGCTTCAGTACTTAGAGGGTATATATTTGTGTGTACCAAGGCTGTTCACATGGAAAAATGTGAATTCATACAAAATTACAACTGAATGAGTCAGGAGGATCATGGCCAAGTGCCGAAGAATAGATGGTTTTGAATTATGGTGCTGGAGAGTATCTTGGACTGCAAGGAGATCAAATCAGTCAATCCTAAAGGAAATCAACCCTGTCTGTTCCCTGGAAGGTCAGGTACTGAAGCTGAAGATCAAATACTTTGGCCACTTTGGATGCTGGGAAAGATTGAAGATCAAAGAAGAAGGGGATGGCAAAGGATGAGATGGTTAGACAGTGTCATCAATGCAACGAACATGAAATTGAGCCAACTTCAGAGGACGGTGGAAGACAGGAAGGCCTGGCGTGATCTGGTCCATGGGGTCGTGAAGAGTAGGACTTAACTCTGTGACTGAACAAGAACAACATTATGTGTGGTTGGTGCCTCAAAATTGAATGTCTAAAAAGAGCACTCGTATGCAGATTTTGATATGTGTTGACCTATCAAAAGGCCATTTTGCTACCAAGTGGAAAGGTATAGCCAATGATGGGTCTTCAGTGCATGTCCATGTGTTGCATATATGTTTGTCACATTTATGCTTCATGTGTATGGGTGGACATTTAAATTCCTGGTGTGTGCCTAAAAAATTGCATATTATCTTATTTCTGATGCCCACTTTCTACTAGTTTCCATCTGCTAAACATTTGGGCTTTGCTCACACCTCCCCCTGTCTTACAGATCCATACAGGAGATTTCTGCAAGAACAATTTATTGCCTGTAAACTGTGCATAGCACAAACTCTAAACTGAGTGAACGTTGATTGAATTTCACAGTTTGTAGAATGACTGCTCACACAACACACTACCCAGATGCAAGCTATCTTCACATCTGCTGATTACACTGTCTTTCTAACATAAGTGGAGAAAATTGCCTACTGTGGCCTGTGAATTGTACTGTGAAACAGACAGGTATCATTCGTTTTGTGTGTTTTAATCATGCCACTGTCATTGATGGATAGATCACATCAGATCTCACCTGCAGGTAATCTTTGTGATTGCCCAGCAAAGATGTTATGTTGCTGATAAAAATGAATCTCTTCCAAGATACTTTGGCCTTTCTGAAAACTTACAGCATCATGAATTTGTTCCAAAATGATGCACAGCAAGCTGCAGCATTCTCAGGCACAACTGGCCTTTTAGCCTGTGGAATTAAATAGTTAAACTTATGCATGTGCTTCTTGGGTACTTGGGAACTGCATGTCTGTTAGATATTAGAGAGGAGTGTTCTGTTTCATTGGAAGGGATAAATCCAGTCATTTTGCTGAAGAACAAATGGGTGAAGTGGTTTGTAATATCACTCTGAGAAGCCCGGAGGGCGCAACTTAGCTGTGGCCTGACTTTTGTGGTGCCAAGAGGGAGAAGGGGAGTGGGCTAGAGGCCGGAGAAGGGCATAGATCAGTGGGAAACATGGCCCTTCCCACCCCCCAGGGACCAATTGCAGGGTCCCAATGGAGTGGGGGGAGGGCCATCACAAGGAGAAAGCCTGGCCGCTCTCCTACTGCCCCCATCCTTTGTTCGGCCACAAAGCAGCTTACCCACCCATCCCGCCCTTTAGTATGGGCCTTTTAGTGGGAAAGTCGTTGGAGGTTTAGGGGCAATTAGAATTTGAATGTTGTTGACAGTTAGCTATTGTTAACCAAGTTAATTTGTTTCCCTCATGTTCTTCTATGCTATGTCTAGTCACAATTTTTGGTAATCACAGCATGGGGCTGTATCCATGTATGGGAATCGGCCTGTGTGCTGTTTCCTGGATATGGGGACTCCATTAAGGATTCTTGGCATGAGGGCTCATGGGAGCAAGCCTGCTCTGGGACTTCCAGTGCTTGCCCTCATGACCAGATGGCAGGGAGACCACTGAGGGGCAGTCGTCCACATGAGGTCTAATAACCTGCAGTCCTGTGGTCCTCCACTCAAGCTGGCTGGCCGGCTGTGACGAAGTACAGCCGATGCTTCAGATCCAGGAGGCCACGCTGTGCCAATGCTTCTTACAGCTGTAACCAATAAAGTTGTGGTCATTTTATTCCACAGAATTTCCCAACATTCTGAGTGTGTCTGTTTTGTTATATTGGGGAAAGGATGCATTCCAGTGGGACCACTCCCTCCCCACCTAAAAGATGGAGCCACAAAGAATGGTTTGGGGGGGGGGAAGACCTTTAGAATTTGCAGCATCTATTAAAACTTTTGACACCCAGTTTTTGATACAGACCCCTGCAGGTACTTTTATGGCTAAATTACCCATCAGGCTTCAATCCTGGGTCACATTTCCATTGATGGTAGATGATTCCCTTGCCACCCTCCTATGTAACCCCAAAACCTCCCTGAAATACTGCTTCCTGGTACAGTCCCCCCCCCCGAACAGCATGAGGTGGGAAATCAGTGAAGATTCCCCCCCCCCGGCATCTGTAGAAATCCTCCGTGGGATCTAACTCCTTGACGTTCCACTGTGGAACTTCAGTGACGCATGCAGGGCCAAACTACATGTTTGTTTGTTTGTTTCAAGAGTTGGGTCTGGGTTTCCAAGTTTGGGAATCCAGCTAGGTTTCTCCACAGCCACACAGCAGCTACAGGCTTCTACAGGCTTCTACAAAAAAATAATAAAGGACAGCTGTAATGTATCCAGCCTGACATGTCCGGACTTGCCCGGACTGGCCAGGCACAAACCTCACTAGCTTCATACCAAAAGACAATGGGCCAGTAGGATCCCAGCCAGGCCCAATGAAAGGGCAAGGTCCCCAGCCAGGAGGCCAATAGGTCCCTCGGTTACTGTAAATAGCCTATCGGGAGTGGGGGTGTGTGTTTAGGTGAGCTTGGTGGCGGGTTTTCTGAATGGATATAAACCGGCCTGCGAGCCAGTCAGTTGTCTTTGTTTCGAACCAAATGAAGGTATGCTGAGCTGAAATCACTCTCCGTCTGCATACTTTTCAACAGCACAAACAGGCTGGGAACACCACTGTAGGGGAGGAAGGGTATTTGCCTCCTCCTGCAAGCCAATTTCCCATGCAGAAACAATGCTGGGGTGGTGGCGGTTCCTGCTTCTTCACTGTTTCATGTTCACAGAATACGCCACATGGAACAGTAAAAATGGTGAAATGACTCCCTCCCCCCAGCACTGTCTTGGTGCAGGAAAATTGCTTGAGGATAAGTGTCCGTTTGGGTTCTCATTTATTCTTTTAAAAAAACCATTCCCTGCAGTTGTTGTGTGGCTGTGGAGAACCTGAGTTCCACATGGAACACATGCTGTTCCATAGAAACATAGAGCTGGAAGGGACCTCAAGGGTCATCTAGTTTAGCCCCCTACACAACAACAGGAAATTCACAACTACCTCCCCCCACTCCCCCAATGACCCCTGCTCTACAGGAAAGCAGAAAACCTCCAGGATCCCCAGCCGATTTGACCTGGAGGAAAATTTCTTCCTCACCCCAAAGTGGTGATCAGCATTACCCTGGTCACGTATGAAAGGGCCACAGTAGCTAAGTACTCACTCATCCCTTCCTGCCCACCCTCTCATGATCTTCCTAAGTTCACAGAATCAGCATTGCTGTCAGATGGCCACCCAGCCTCTGCTTAAAAACCTCCAAAGAAGGAGAGCCCACCACCTCCCAAGGAAGCCTTTTCACTGAGGAACTGTTCTAACTATCAAGAAGTTCTTCCTCATGTTTAGCCAAAAACTGTTTTGATTTAATTTCAGTCCATTGGTTCTGGTCTGACCTTCTGGGGCAACAGAAAATAACTCCGTTCCATCCTCTATATGACAGCCCCTCAAATACTTGCATTCAAAGTTTATTTTGATACAAGATCAGTAATAATAAGGGTAAGGATAAAAATAAATAAAATAAAATAAAAATATAGAATAAAATATAAGATTGAGTGCCAATTGTGAGGGGATGGAGACAGGGAGGTTATTATTAAGACTCGGTCAGCCCGAAGGTATGTCCTGATGTGTAATTTGTATTTCTTGAATCTGCCTGTGAATCTTTGGAGATGGATGTTTGCTCTTTAAAAATATCGAAATAATAATATCTAAAGTTGGACATTGTATTTTAAAAATTTTGTATGTTTTAACTTGTAACGGCCAATGGTCACATACAATAAACTTGACTGACATGCCTGAAGGCAAAACTGAGCTTTTATTTGGTATCTCCAGGGAGGAATCTGCAAGAAAGGAGACGGAAGGTTGTTCAAATCTCCCTGGTAGAGTTGTTTGGATCGGGGCTATGTACTGAGATCGAATGTCATTGTAGAATGGGCAGTGCAGCAGAACATGGTCGATGGACTCTGCTTTCCCTGCATGGCATGGGCAGAGCCATTGTGGGAGTGGGACACGATGGTATCTGCCTTCCAGGAGGGCTGAGGGTAGAACGTTAAAGCGTGTAAGGGTAAAGGTTCTCCAATATTTGGAGATCTCAAGGAATCTAAGATAATCTGCTGGTTGGAAGCATATGGTATGCTGCAGAATAATTGGATATTTCTGTATCTATGCCCTGTCTGATCGTAGGGTGTGATCCAAGAGCCGCTGCTTAATTGTTTATTTTGCTTTTTGGTACCCAAGATGCAGTAGGAGTTGAGGGGAGAGGCCATGCTCTTGGAGTTTTCCCTCAGTTGCTCTTTGCCAGGTTGAATGGTTGAACGGTAGCTATCGGCAAAGATCAGGGGTGATTCAAGTACTTGAAGTTGACTATCAAAGCTCACATGTACACAGGATTGAGCTTGGTTTGTCTTGGGGTGCCACTGGAATCTAACTTCATTCTCACATCTCTTTGTTAACTCTTGCATTTGTGTGCCAGTTTGCTGCCATCCATTGATCTTACTGGACACCTGATCCAATTTCAGCTCTACACATGCATCTGGACTCTCAGTGACCCCTCCTAATGGCTGTCCCCACCCCCTTTCCCCCTGTAAATAGCCCTTGAGGAAAATTCATTCCAACATGTCTAAAGAAGTGTGCTTTGCACACAAAAGCTTACACTTTGAATAAAACTTTGTTGGTCTTAAAGGTGCCACTGGACTCAAACTTAGTTCTGCTATCATATCATCACTCGGTTATCTCCTCTCCAGGCTAAACATACCCTGCTCCTTTAACCTTTCCTCATAGGACTAGGTCTCCAGACCCCTCATCACCATTGTTGCCCTTCTCTGAATATGTTCTAGCTTGTCCACATCCTTCTTAAACTGTAATTCCCAAAACAGAACACTGTGCCCCAAGTGAGATCCAACCAGAGAACACGTAATCTGGACACTACACTTCTATTAATGCAGCCTCAAATCACCTTTTTAGCTACCACATCACACTGCTGATTCACATTCAGTGTATGGTCTACAAAGACTCTTTTTGCATATACTACTGCCAAGACAAGTCTCCCCCATCCTATGCTTATGCGCAACTGATTTTCCCTACCTAAATGCAGAACTTTACATTTATCTCTGTTGAAATTCATTTTGTTAGTTTTAGCCCAGTTTTCCATCCAGTCAAGATAGTCTTTCATCTTAATTCTGTCCTCGACTGTATTTGCCACTCCTCTCAATTTAGTATCATCTGCAAATTTAATGTGCATCTCCTCTAGTCTTTCATCCAAGTCATTTATAAAGATGTTTAACAAAACAAGCCCCAGGACAGATCCTTGAGGCACACCACTTGTCACTCCATTAACAAGCACTCTTTGGAGCCCTGACCTGGATAGCTCAGGCAAGCCTGATCTTTTCAGATCTTGGAAGCTGAGCAGGGTCAACTTGCTTGAAATACCAGAATACCACCTTGAAGTACCAGAAGTGGGAGGCAGAGGCAGGCTGAATATCCTCCAGGCCCCCAGTAGGGGTCAGTCACCAGAGGTCGCCATGACTTCCAGGTGCACACACACTCACATGCATGTACATATTAAAAAAGAGAGAAAAACAAGCACTCTTTGGGTGTGATCTATCGGCCAGTTACAAATCCACCTAATGGTAATAGGATCTAAAGCCCATTTTATGAACATGTCAATAAGAATATCATGTGGAACCTTAGCCTTACTGAAATCAAGATAAACTATGTCCACAGTGTTCCCCTCATCCAATAAAGTAGCAAATCTCTTTAAAAAGGGGATAAGTAATTACATCCATCATTTCTAAATGCTCAAGGGCTGACAGATGATTAGTTCTAAAACCTTTTCAGGTATAGACATCAAGCTGACGGGTTGGTAGTTACCTGGATCCTCCTTTTTCCCCTTCTTGAAGATGGGGACATTTGCCCACCTCCAGTCTTCTGGCATCTCACCTTTTCTCCAAGAATCCTCAAAAGGAATGGACAGTCTCCAAAATTACATCAGCAAGTCCCACTAGTACCCTCGGATGCAATTCATCTGGCCCCGAGGACTTAATTTCATTCAAAGAAACTAGGTGTTTATGTACCACCTCTGTTCCTATCTGAGGCTGCAACTTCTTGCCCTCATCATGTGTTCCCTTTTTGCCAAGCAGAGTACCATTTTCCTTGCAAGAGAAGGCAAAGTAGGAATTGAGCAGTTCTGCCCTCTCTTAATCATCTGTTAAAATTTCTCTTTCCTCTTTCCACAATGGGCCTATCGCTTTCTTGTTATTTTTCTTGCTCAACATATAACCAAATAATCCTGTTTTGTTGTGTTTAGCATCTCTCACTAGCCTAAGCTCATACTGAGCTTTAGCTTTTCTAACACTTTGCCTACAAGCAGTGGCTATTCATCCATATTAGTTTTTGGTTTTATGGACCTCCTTCCATTTCCTAAATGAGTCTTTCTTTTTTAATGTTCACATCTTTAGAAAGCGTTTATGGAGCCACCCTGGCTTCTTTCGGTTTCTTCCATTTTTCCTTCTCATTGGACTAATTTGTGATTGTGCCTTCAATACCTTCCTTTTAAGAAGCTCCCATCCTTCTTGAACTCCCTTATTGCTAAGTATTTCTGACCATGAGATTCTATCCAGCATAAATTGAAGTTTGTTAAAATTAGCCTTTCTAAAGTCCAACCTATATGTCTGACTACACACAGCTTTTCCCTTCCCCAAGATCTTAAATTCCAATAATACATGGTCACTACTACCCAAGGTGCCCACTACTTTCACCTCACCAACCAGTTCTTCCCTGTTGCTGAGAATCAAGTCAAGATAGCAGACCCCATTGTTTCCTTCTCCATCTTCTGGAAAATGAAGCTGTCAGCAAGACAAGTCGGGAGTTTATTAGACCTTTCATTTTTAGCGGAGTTTGACATCTAACAAAAATCCAGGTAATTGAAATCTCCCATGACCACTATGTCCCGTCTCTTTTAAGATTTTGTAATCTGGTCTAGGAGTGTCTCACCCAAGTTCTCTGCCTGGCTTGGTGGTCTATAGCAGACCTCCACCATAATATTATTATTTCTTGCCCTTTTATTTTTACACAGAGACACTCAACTGACCCTCCATGCTCAGATTCATGTACTTATATGCATTCTTGACATATAATGCTTCTCTCCCCCACTTCTTACACTTACACGAAGTCTTCTTCTTACACAAAGTCTTACACTTAGGTACAAAAAAAATCAAAGGCACAGATCTAGAATTGGAGGGACTTGGCTTGACAGCAGCACATGTGAAAGGGATCTAGGTGTTCTGGTTGATCACAAGCTAAACATGAGCCTGCAGTGCGATGTGACTGTGAAGAAAGCTAATGCAATCTTAGGATGCATTAACAGAAGCATTGTGTCCAGATCATGGGAGGTGGTAGTTCCACTCTATTCTGCTATGGTCAGGCTTCATCTGGAGTACTATGTCCAGTTTTGGGCACCACATTTTAGGAAGGATGTTGACAAGCTCGAGTTTGTCCAGAAGAGGGCAACCAGGATGGTGAGAGGGTAAGAATCCAAGTCTTATGAGGAAAGATTGAAAAAGTTGGGTATGTTCAGCCTGGGAAAGAGAAGGGGACATGATTGCAGTCTTCAAGTATTTGAAGGGCTGTCATGTAGAAGATGGAGCAGATCTATTCTCTCTTGCTCCGGATTGCAAGACTAGATCTAATGGGTGGAAATTACAAGGGAGTCAATACCAGCTAAACATCAGGAGAAACTTCCTAACTGTAAGAGTGGTTGAACAGTGGAACAGACTGCCTTGGGAGGTGGTGGATGCTCCACTGGATGTTTTCAAGCAGAGGCTGGACGACCATCTTTCGGGTATGTTGTAGGGCTATCTTTCGGTTATGCTCCTGCAGAGTGCAGGGGGTTGGAGTAGATGACCTGAAAGATCTCTTCCAGCTCTAACATTATATGATTCTATGGTTCCTTATTGTACCACTCAATTCTAATTTTTAAATTGTGAGTGTCATCCCACCAAGTTTCAGTAATGCCTAGTAGATCATTGTCCCCTTACTGTATTGGGACTTTGAGTTCATCCTGCTTGTTTCCCGTATTCAGTACATCAGTGTAGAGACACTGGAATCCCTGCTTTGTGTGTCCTGAGTGTTCCATTCCACATGGAGTATTCTGTGCATGTGGAACAGCAAAACCAAACCATGTAGTTTAGCCTACAGTTTGGTCCTAAAAAGTGTGGAGAGGCTCCATTCAAGCTGGATATATGAAGGTTTTATGAGAGAGACAAGAAAAAGGATACATTTCACCTCTCGGGAAACTACCAGCATTCTCTGCTAGGTAATGATAAAAGACTGAGCTCCAAGGCTGGGGTGGAAAGGTTGGAGAGCACATGTTACTAAACCTCCAGCCCATGCTGTGAAAGGAAGGTTCGGGGCAGCCAACCCCAACAACTATTGCTATACAGCAGAAAAGAGAAGAGAATTCTGGAGAAGGGAAAAGAAGAAAGGTATCATTTTTAGTTCTACCCTTTCTGACCTAGAAAAAAAAAAGTTCTATGGCAGGCTGACTAGAGGTCTGGACTGGAGCAGTTCTGTGTGAAGGGCAGAGTGAACCTTATTTGTGGTGGAAAGTGCTGTCAAGTTGCAACCACCTTGTGATGACCTCATAGAGTTTTCAAGGCAAGAAAGGAACAGAGATAGTTTGCCATTGCTAGGCTTGCTAGTCTCCAGGTCCCAAGCAGGGGTTCCCTCGGTTCTCAGGGCTTCTACCCACTGCCGGCCAATTGGCCAGTGAGGGAAACCCCGCCCCCAGACAGTGACATTGCTGTGCAACATCCCTGACATGATGACATCACTCAGAAGTGATATTATCACGTTGGGGTCTTTGCACGGCGACACCCTGGTTTGAGGGCAAAACTCTATGGTTTGAAGCCAATTTAACCATAGAGTTTTGCCCCCAAACTAGAGCATTGCTGAGCGATATCCCCAACATGATGACATCACTTCTGGGTGACATCATCACATTGGGAAGATCCTGGAATAGTATGATGAGGGGACCTGGCAACCATTGCCTTCCCCTGGTCTTCCTTGGTGGTCTCTCATCCAAGTACTAACCAGGAGAAACCTGTTATTACAAGTCCCCATTTGTTTTTGGCAAGTTTATATTTTTGTAGACTTAAATTTCCAATCCAATTGATTTGTACTGAATTGATAAACCCTCATGTTGAAGACAGTTGTTCCAAAGCATAGTGCTATTTTTGAGCCAAACTATCTGTTGGATCCTTTTAATTCTTATACACACATGTTTTCAATGCAATCTTAAGAATAGTTTTCTAGGAGTAAGTAGGGTTGCCAACACAGTGTTGGGAAATTCCTGGATATTTGGGACTAGACATTGAGGAAGGTGGAAATTGAAGAGGGGAGGGAGATCAGCTTGCATGTGACGCTAGAGAATCTGCCCTCCAAAGCTGCCATTTTTCCAGGGGAACTGATGTTTGTAGTCCAGAGGTCAGTTATAATTCTGAGAGAACACTTGTCTGGCAACCCTACGAGTAAATCCCTATGAGTAGACCCTTCTTAGAATATCTCTCTTTGTTTTGCAGCTACTTCATTCCATTGCTGTCTAGAAATTAAGGATTCTGATGGCTCCTGGTTTGGATGAAAACGAAACTTTATTCTATTAAATGGCTCAGTCAACAATCAGTAATCTTTTGCTCAAGTATTTCTAATAGCATTAAAATGAAATGCAAGATGTCATTGCATTGTCATCTCCCTGTGTGAACTTCACATATCACCTACTTAACTGACTGTAGAATGCACTGAATCAACTTTTTTTTTCCCTTTTGAAATGTTGTTGATCAGTACTCATCCATTTGCCGACAGCATCAAACAGTTGTCTGTTCTATTACATTTGATATCCCCCACCAACACTGCTGATTTCCTACATCATGTTCTGTTTTTTTCTTTTTTCTTTTAGTGTATTTTAACTTGATGCTAAGTTGCTCATTTATAACTATAGAGTTACCCAATAATGAGAGGCATAGAGTTCAGTGCCCCGGCTTCCTCTTCATTGCTGCCCTCACAAAGTACCCAGTGGTATGGACACACAAGTCCAAAAATTACTTGGTATGGTGGTCCATACCAAACTGGCCCAAGGTTCTAAAGAACTCTAGGCAACCTCTGACCTTGGCACCTATCTAGTTCAGCATTCCATTTTATACAGAGTTTTTGAAAAACCAACGAATAATGCACAAGGGATGTGGCTGAACCCACTATGAACCCCAAGAAAGGGGCATTCCGCCATATGCAGCCTTTGTGTGTTAGTTGCATAGCTAGTTCTGAAGGTCTCACTTCAAAAAGACAGAATGGAGTGGGTGCAGAGGAGAGCGACGAGGATGATCAGTGGCCTGGAGACCAAGACCTATGAGGAAAGGCTGAGGGACTTCGGGATGTTTAGTCTGGAGAAGAGGAGGTTGAGGGGGGACATGATTACTCTCTTTAAGTATTTGAAGGGCTTTCACTTAGAGGAGGCGCAGGGAGCTGTTTCTGTTGGCAGCAGAGGATAGGACTTGCAAGCATGGCTTTAAATTAAGGGCGGGAAGGTACCAGCTGGATATTAAGAAAAACTTTTTCACAGGCTAATAATAATAATAATAATAATAATAATAATAATAATAATAATAATAATAATAATAATAATAATAATAATAATAATAATAATAATAATAATAATAATAATAATAATAATAAAAAAAACAGGATTGAGTAGACGCGAGGAAAATCGCACGAAGCTGCGGGGCAAAATGCAGTCGCGCATCAGCTTGTGTGAAATTGACACGTACCATTGGGCCAAAGAGAAGAGTGAGCGCGGAGCAGCACTTGTGGGAAATCACCCTAGGACTCTCCAGTTTGGTTTACTGGTTAAGAGCGATGGACTCTGATCGGGAGAACCAGGTTTGATTCCCCACTCCTCCACATGAAGCCAGCTGGGTGACCTTGGGTCAGTCCTAGTTCTCTCAGAAGTCTCTCAGACCCATCTGCCTCCTTAATTTAAGTTGCTTTAGATAGATAGATTGCTATTGAACAAAATAGTAGACAAGTGTTTAGGCTTACTTAAGAATGCAATAAGATTCCTTCTGGATCAAGCCAATGGTCTGAATAATCCAACATTCTGTTTTCCACAGCAGCTGGCTGGGTGCCCTGGAAAGTCCACAGCAGATGTCCTGATAACTGCCTCCCATAACTGACATTTATTATTCTATTGCCTCTAAACACGGAGGGGCCACTCAGCTATCATGGCTAATCTACAAGCATGGACGGATTCAAAAGGGAATTAGATAAGCATATGGAGCACAATGGAGCTATTAGCTACAAGGTATAGATAGGGACTTTGGGGGAAGTGATGCTCTGTCATCTTGGTGCTTAGGGGGGTCAACAGTGGGAGGGCTTCTAATGTCCTGGCCCCACTGGTGGACCTCCTGATGGCACTGGTATTTCTGGCCACTGTGTGATACGGAGTGTTGGACTGGATGGGCCTTTGGCCTGATCCAACATTGGCAACTCTTATGTTCTTAATCATAATCAATGCTAGTCTTCACGCAGTTGTCTAATTCTCTTTGAAAGGCATTAAGGCTAGTGGCCCATCACTGCATCCCATGCAGTGGTAGTGAGTTCCACCAGTTAGTGATGTCTTCTACAGTTCTGTCAGAGCTGTTCTTGACAGAGCAGTTCTCAGAGAGCTCTCTCAGCCCCCACCTACCTCACAGGGTGTCTGTTGCAGAGAGAGGAAGAGGAGGAGATTGTAAGCCACTCTGAGGCTCCGAGTGAAGGGTGGGATATAAAACCAACTCCTCCTCCTCCTCCTCCTCCTTTGTGTCCTCTCCATATTTTCAATACTTCAGAACAAATTAAGTATGACAATGGCATATCCCAAAATCTCATAGAAAGTGGGTGTTGGGAGGCCAGTGTGGTGTAAAGGGTAAGGGTTAGAGCAGCAGATTAGGATCTGGAAGACTCCGGTTTGAACCCCCACTCTGCCATGTAAGCTCAGTGGGTTACTTTCTGCTCAGCCTAACCTACCTCAAAGGGTGATGATAACATGGAGGAGAACAATGTAAGCCATTTTGGGTCCCCACTGGGGAAAAAGATGGGGTTTAAATGCAATAAGTGCATTTAAAGAGTGAACCATGAGTATGGGTGAGGATGTTGACTGGGACAGAATATATTCTTCCTCACTTACCATCCCTGCTTAGAAAGTCAGGCTTGCGGTCCCTGCTAATTTGGGGTTGAAACAGACAGATCTAGTTTGGTTCCTGGCCTTCAGACTGAGGTATGTCTCAACATCAGAGACCAGAAAAGTCTTGTGTATGAGAATAAGTCAGCACGGTATCTTGACAGTAATACACCTTTGTAATACTTCAATAATAAACCCGGCAATGGGGGATTTGTGTACCATAAAACTCCTACCATAAAACAGCTCAGAGAAAAAGAGGCCGCTGAAGATGTCTGGTTGCTATGTAACACATTTAAATATTACATGAAAAATGAATGTGTATTTAGATTCCTATTGATATGTTAATACTCTTGACAGCACTTCAGTCACTTAATTGGAGATTACGAAGACTTGCTGCAATTGCATATTTACAACCAGGACAGTGTTTTATTCAAGGATCTGGTTAATTTTAGAGTATGTTTTTCACTTTGAATATCCCAAGCTCCTTTAAGTGCTATCCCCACCCCCACCCTCCCCACCCCTTTTTGGCTTAGGCTCTCATATGATCGTATTCTTACTGAAGCAACATTCTCTCAGCAAATGAAAACATTTATATTGTCATCTCTTTCATCTTCCTGACAATGGCTGAGTAATGTTAATTCATTTGTGTAGGAGGGAAACTTCATTGATTTGGGTGGGAGAAAAACAACAGTAAGGAATGCCAGGGCTCCATCTTCCTTGAACTATGTTACAAAAATATCCCTGTAATGGTCCATCTACATATTACAAAGTCCTAGCATTTGCTGGGGAACAACACAAGGACTTTGTATTGCACATTGAGGGAAGTTTTGTGCCTTCTGGATGCACACTGATACTTTTCTGATTTCAACTACAGCATGCAGGGAGAAGCAACTTAGCTTCTCTTACACAGTGCTTCCAAGACTCCCCAGATGGGGTGGGGGAACCGCTGCCCCCAGCTCCTTCTATCTTTTCCCCATAGAATTTCTAGTGATTCCTAGAGCTACCCTTTGTTACTTCCAGGTAGCTCTAGGAATCACCAGGAACTCTATGGTTAGAATGTCCTGTAAGCAGAAAAGACCTTATTTGTCTTTTTAAATGTTTCTTCTGGTATGCTACCCTTCACAATGCCAACACACTGTCATACCACGTAAAGAAGGCCTAATAAGCTGGGCCAATGCTCTGAGTGAACTGAGTGCACACCCTAGGACCTCATCAGGGTATAACACCATAGAATCCACCCTCCAAAGAAGCCATTTTCTCCAGGGGAACTGGTGTTGATTGCCTGGAGATCAATTGTAATAGCAGTAGATCTCCAAGTGCCACCTGCCAGCTAGGAACCCTACCTAGGACTCCTTTCATAGTCTTCTGCAACGTACAGAATTTAAGTAAGGAGGATGCCACATGTTACAAGCTTGCTGGTTCTAATCAATTATCTCCAGTTTGGTGTAGTGGTTAAGTGCACAGACTCTAATCTGGGAGAATGGGGTTTGATTCCCCACTCCTCCACTTGCACCTGGCTGGATGACCTTGGGCAAGCCACAGTTCTGATAAGAGCTGTTCTTGAAAAAGAGCAGTTTCTGTCAGAGCTCACTCAGCCCCACCTACCTCACAGGGTGTCTGTTGTGGGGAGGGGAAAGGAAAGGAGTTTGTAAGCCGCTCTGAGACACCTTTGGGTAGTGAAGGGTGGGGTATAAATCCAATCTCCTCCTCCTCCTCCTCCTCTTCTTCCATTTCAGTTCTGCTTGTTCCTTGCACCAGTCAGTCATCACGTTGTTCCATTTTCTGTTTCCTCATGCTGAAATTTTTGCATAAAAGATACCCATCTTTTCAACATTATTTGGGCATTGATAAATCAGAATTAAACATATATTTTGCATATAAATAATGTACATGTATGTACAGATACCACGTAAACTGAGGATAAAATGCATTAAAAAAACACATTTTAGAAATGAAGATACATGGGCCTAAAGCACTGACTACATACGGAAATTAATAGAAATTAAAAGGGCATATTTGTCCATTCCTCGTTCCAAGGCAGATGTACGGTGTAATCAATGACCATGAAGATAACAGGTTTGGCAGTCTCTGCATTAAGGTAACAGAAGCCAAAAACTTGACCTGAAGGAGAACTATGCAATGTTTTTTCTGGCTTATTAAACTGTGGTCATGTAAGAGTTGACTGCGCTACTACAAAGGGTGGAAATAAAGCAGAGGGTAAAGCAAGCTTTGCCAGCAAAAAGGCATTTAAAACTGAAACTCCTACCAGTGATAGCAAGCCACAGTTTATTTCATTACTGCATGCATGGCTGCTTGCTGTCTGCTGCCATGCTCAAAAATACATCCCATTGATCCAACAGAATGTAATTGCGTGTGGCCGGAATTGCCCAGATATTTTTACTGTGCTTTCCTCATTGTCCTTTTAGAGCAAGCTTTATTTAAAACAATCTTCCCTCCCCATCTCAGCTGTTTTCCCTCAGCCTGGGAGAGGGATTTACAAGCACTCAGGCACCTCCAGCCACTATATAACTAGCTAAGGGCAAGACATTGGCAGGGCACTGATCTATTTCCAACTGTCCTACTCATAAATAAAGTCTGATTGAAGCTGGGCTTCTGCTTATTTACTAGGTTTCGACCATGGGATAATACGCATCACCGGCGTCTTTAATGTGAGTAAACAACTACTTGCAGGAGGTAGGTTTGCCAGCTCTGGGTTGTGAAATACTTGGAGATTTGGGGGTGGAGCCTGGGCAGGGCGGGGTTTGTGGAGGGGTGGGACTTTAGTGGGATATAATGCCGTAGAGTCCTCCCTCCAAAGCAGCCATTTTCTCCAGGGGGATGGGTCTTGGTCTCCTGGGGATTAACTGTAATAGCGGGAGGTCTCCAGGTGCCAACTGGAGGCTGGCAACCCTAGCAGGATGGCTGTTGCAAAGCACGCCATACATGCAGGGTCCAGGGATTTCCAAGATACCTTCCAAGCGCCCAGGCAAGCCTGATCTCATCAGATCTCGGAAGCTAAGCAAGGCCGACCCTGGGAAGTACTTGGAAGGGTGGCCTCCAGGGAACACCAGGGCTCAGGATGCAGAGGCAGGTAATATCAAGCCACCTCTCTGGAACCTCCTAACCCCATTAGGGGTCGCCAGAAGGCACTACGAATTCCAGGCTTGCAAGCACACACACACAAAATACCCCCACAAAAAAAGATCTCTTCCAAGTGATCGCTCTTGGTGCCCCTTACAAGGTCTGTGCTGCCTGGTCAGGAATGGCAGGTGTCAACCTGTCTTCAGGGGATTAAAAAAAAAAAGGAATGGCAGGTGTCAGGTGTTGCTGCTCCACTGCTGGGTCAGCTGAGGCTGACAGTGGATGGAAATGGAGGTGGCTGATTCTTGATATCCATTACTTCACCGTGAGTCAGTGCTATGAGCAATAGTGGCTTAAACCGGACATCCGTTTAATTCAATGTTTGGGGATGCTGAGGGACCAGATCCTCCACTGCCTGCAAGGGAGACACAGCTCCCAGTAGCTCCACTTTCACTGACAGAGAACCTGGCAGCCTGCTTGGTGACAACACAGGCCCCTTACCTGGCACCCCGACACCAGGCACGGGAGGAAGAACAAGCTGGGGCCCAACACTGGAGTTACCCAGAGAAAATGGCAGCCTCCACAGCCTTAGCAGAAGCCAGGGCATGGCTGGAGCAGCCTGCACAAGGGCAAATAAGCCCAATAAGACCTGGGGTTGGGTGGGCCAGGGTGGGGAAAGCAGGTGTGGGAACTGAAGGCTGGCCACCTATCCCATCCAAGTCCCGGCATAACCAGTAGGGCGTGAGAGAAGGCAGCTGGGGAGGGGAGGAGTAACCCAGCAGCAACCCAGTAGGAGGGATAAGGAAGGAACAAATCACATCCCTCCTTCAGAGAGAGGCCAGATATGCTCCGGGATGGGGATGGGCTAGTTGAACCTTTAAAGGCAGGTTCCTGGAAAAGGCCAAGGAGAAGACACAGCTCCGATGTGGCAAGAGCTGTGATTCTGGAGAAAGGAGAGGGATTAAGGTGGCAGAACCCTCTTCCCTTCCCCCTTCTGAGGCCTGGGGAGACCTGCTGGAGGCAGCCAACAAGATGGCTGAGGGCAAGCCAGTGGAGCTGGAGGGGGAGGAGCTTTACATTCAAGATGTGTGGAGGCCTGTTGCACTTATTCCATCTTTGATGGCCACGTGAATAGGGTGCGTAGGAGATCCGCTTATGTGCTAAGCCAGTAGGTCTACTTGACCCTAGTGCTGCATTAGGTTTTCTTCACAGAAGTCCAGGGCTTGCTAGGCATATAAATGGGCCTATTGATGCCCCCAGGACACTCACCCCCAGGGAGCCCCATTTTTATTATGGTTTGATCCCCCTTTTCTTTACCTTTGTACAACTGAGTGTGAACCCAGGAAAGATAGGAGTTTGAAAATCAAAAAGGCACTGAGTCGTGCCACTGAGGAAAGGAATGTAGCCCGCTCCTCTGTCAATCAAACCCATGCTAAGACGGACTCAATTGAGGGTCATTTTCCCCAAGGACCTCATAGCCTCCTCCCAGGTAAATGAACCATACGTAATGACCCAGATCTCCAAAACAATAATCAGCTGGCTGTTTCCAACAACTTCCTTCCTATCTAAATGACCGGACAGGAAGATTCTACCCCTTCCCCAATCATGACAAGTACCCAGCCACGGATACATACATATCTGACTTACAAATCTTCCCAAAGAACATTTTTAAAACTCTCAGTGCAAAAGGGGGAAACTCCCCTCCACAACACAGACAAAGGATTTTTCAGGCTTGCTCACCCTCAAAAGATTACGACCGATTCCTCACAAGCCGTTGTGCTGCCCTCGCTCTTCCATTTGCCCCAGTTGCATTGGTCAATTTCACACTATTCGCTGCACGCCCTCAATTCGACTCGCATTTCCCCCCGATTTCCCCCGTGTCTTCTCGATCCTTGTTTTTTGAGATCAAGAAGATGTGGGGAAATTAGGGATGCAGGTCAAAATGCGGCCACACAGCAAATAGTGTGAAACTGGCCAATGCAACTGAAAGCAAACGGAAGAGCAAGGGCAACACAGCTGCTTGTGGGGAATCGGTGTATGTTCTTATTATCCCCACATTCAAATGCCAACACCACTTCGCTTCCTCATTAACAGCAAAAGTGTATAAGAAGTTATCCTTCAGCCCCATTTTTTAATGGCTGATTTGGACTTATCCCTGTTTTCCCAGACTCACAGTTGGTTTCTTGCTTCCCTCCTGCACAGACCTGTCTCTGCTTCTCCTTGCCCGGACTGGTCGATTTCATCTGCCAATGCTGCTTCTTTGCCCCTGCAGACAACCCTCCCCCCCTTCTCTCCAGGCTCAGGCGCCTATGTCTCATTTTCTCTTATAGGTTTCTGCCCCTGTAGTTGGGCAGTTTTTCTAGAGAAAGGTTCTGTGCTTTATTTGGCATTTTCCTTTCTGTAATTTTCATTTTGCTCTACCTCAGTGATGGCAAACCATTTAGGGACCGAGTGCCCAAACTGCAACCCAAAACCCACTTATTTATTGCCAAGTGCCAACACGGCAATTTAACCTGAATACTGAGGTTTTACTTTAGAAAAAACAACTCATACATTAACTTAAGATGATCCAAACAAAGTAAGGAAAGCAATCCCAAATGCTTTCATTTACTTTAAATTATTTGACAGAGAATTCGACACTTTAATGATGGTCTGGGCCTGGCTGGGGCGATGGCACGCGTGCCCACAGAGAGGGCTCTGAGTGCCACCTCTGGCACCCATGCCATAGGTTCGCCACCACTGCTCTACCGTATTGCAGAGATTAATCTGGCCTCTTCTTTTTGTTTATAAAATAACCCCCCTTTTATGTAAGAGTCTTTCCCCCCTCTTTTTTTCCTGAGTTAGTTCCAGGTAGTCAGTGTCAAGTTCCCTAGCAGGATCACAACACACACCAAGGCTTCTTCAGAAGATAAGTGTTTTAATGATAATCCATTGCTAAAGAACGAGTATACAGCTTGTGTCAAGAATGACCTGCAATATGATGGCCACTGACTTATAGTAAAATCAAACGCTTCCCCCCCCCCATAAGCTGAAGCCAATGATTACATTTCACACGCGCAGGCAGGCAAGTAGCTTTGCACTCAAACGGTTGAGATTCCCACGCTGGGCTGGAAAACAGATCAAGGTCAGGCTAGCGATAAGCAGAGAAGAACCAGACAGGATGAGCTGGCGTGGAGAAGGAGATGCCCCCTCCACATTCCAACATCATGACAGGGTTACCTGTTGGTCTGAAGCAGGAGAACATATTTAGAGTCCACTGGCACCTTTAAGACCAACAAAGGTTTATTCAAGGTATGAGCTTGCATGTGCATGCACACTTTGCCAAATACATTTTTCCCCCCAAGTGTTGATCTGAATCTTGACCTTGGTATACATAGGCTAAAGATCCAAACTATCTTGATGCCCAAGATACTTGTGTTTGTTCCATGCACGCAAGGGGATGCCTTTTCGTGTTACAGACATGATGCAAGTATATCATATTTGGTAACACTATGGAGCATCAGGAGGAGGCTGGATGGGAAAGGACATTTGCTTGCAAGAGAGCACCAGGGAAAGAGGAAACCATTTTCTAGTTATCATTTGGTCAATATTGTCATGGATTTTGTTTTGTTGGGAGTTCAGCTTTGTGGATAAAGGCTGGTACTATGCAAGCAAAATTGAACGGTACTCAGTGGTCTGGATTAATGATCAAGTAAAGTTGCGGTGACTCAAGTGGTTAAGACGCTGAACTGCAGGCTGTGGAAGGTCAGTAGTTAAGCAGTTCGAGACCCGAGTGTGCCACATGACGGAGTGAGCTCCCATCTCTAGTTCCAGCTCCTGCCAACCTAGCAGTTTGAAAGCAAGAAATTGCAAGTAGATAAATAGGTACTAATAAATGAATAAATAGGAGCTGCGGTGACTCAAGTGGTTAAGATGCTGAACTGCAGGCTGTGGAAGGTCAGTAGTTAAGCAGTTCGAGACCCGAGTGTGCCACATGACGGAGTGAGCTCCCGTCTCTAGTTCCAGCTCCTGCCAACCTAGCAGTTCGAAAGCAAGAAATTGCAAGTAGATAAATAGGAACCACTTCGGTGGGAAGGTAACAGCATTCCGTGTGCCTTGGTGTTTAGTCATGCCGGCCACATGACCACAGAAACGTCTTCGGAAAGCACTGGCTCTTTGGCTTTGAAACGGAGATGAGTACCGCAACCCTAGAGTTGGATTCAACTGGCTTTCGAGCAAGGGAACCTTTACCTTTTTAAATAGGTACCACTTCGGTGGGAAGGTAACAGCATTCCGTGCACCTTGGTGTTTAGTCATACCGGCCACATGACCACGGAAATGTCTTCGGACAGCGCTGGCTCTTCGGCTTTGAAACGGAGATGAGCACCGCAACCCTAGAATCGGACTCGACTGGCTTTCAAGCAAGGGAACCTTTACCTTTAATTTAAAGCTCTTGTATGAGCTTAGTTTTACCAGGGGGACATCTTAGTGGGGCAGCACATAAGGTAACAACTATTGCGCACTGTTCTTGTAGCTAGTGTGTAATGCCACATTCTTTTAATGCAGTTGCATTTTTTTAAAATATCACCTATGGATGTCTGCTTATCTCTTTCCTTCCCACTGCAACAGATTTTATTTACATTTTCAACCGTTGAACAGCTGATGTGTTGGACTTCTAGTGCACTTTCCATTAACTGGATTTCCATTTAAGGCCTGCAACATTATTTCCGGAGAATTTTGTTTGCAAACTTATGCCATGTATTTTCTGCAGGAAAACTTGCTAGCTAACTAAAAAAAAAAAAAAGTACTGGAGTGTTTTGCTCCGTTCTGATTACTGCAGCTGGAATAAGGTTTCACATCTGTAAATATGTTTTGGTATTTTGAAAATCTAGAATTTACAATTAAAAAGTAAGTATAATTTAGTTTGATAATCTGAATCAAAATTGAAACTTGAAGCCCACCCTGGACCCACATCCTTGAGGTATCATTCTGACACCCCTGGGGGTGTTAATAGTCTAAAACATGCAGAGTCACCTTTGCTCTGACATCCCCACTCATACCATACACCATCACCTCTCCTTTGCAGAGAAGGACCAACACTGGCTCATCTCGGTAATGCTATGCATTCAAGAGCATAGTGGAAAGAAGAGGTAGAACCAATTATAGTTTCCTTTCCTGTAGGTTTTCAGGATCCATCAGAGCTGTGACTACTGAAAATAAGGAGTCGGATGAATGGTTTTCCCAGCAGAAAATAAGACCCAGTCAGGTAGGTAGCTGAAATTGTTCCAATTGTAGTTGCTCAACAGCACTGAGTCATCTCAAAGCTAGCCCAATGTGATTTGTGCTGCATTTATCAAAAGCAAACTCATTTGCAACTGGTATACCAGCTGATATCTTTTTGTTTGCACACACAATGCACCGTAATTCCTAGGCCAGCCTCTTACCAAGCCAACCATAGATTCATTTGATTGGCGTGAAATTGTTTCTCGGTGCTCAACAACTATTCTATAGAGGGTAGTGAGCTTGTTTACAACAGTCTGGTTGGAGAAAATGAAAATATTGTGTTGGCCTTCATTATATAGTTGAAAGTACAAAAATTATAGCCACTTCATATTGTGTTCAGAGATGAGACGTGATTCTCTTAAGAAGAGCTGTTCACTCTGAATAGCAGGTAGGCATTGTTGTTTGCACCAACTGTCAATTGTACTGGCAAATTCAAACAGTAGTCTGTGACCAATTATTGGTGGAGACCTTTGAGATGAAATAAGTGATACTTGTTTGAAGGACTCTTAACGTCTTTATAGATAATGACAGTATCAAAACCTTGTGAGTTTAGACTTTAGAAACAAAGAAAAGACTTCATCTTTAAGGCATACCCCACAAAACTTTATTTTCTTCTGTCAGAGAGATATATGTGTCTTGACCAACACCGGAGAGCCAGCGTGGTGTAGTGGTTAAGAGCAGTGGACGCCAGTCTGGAGAACCAGGTTTGATTCTCAACTCCTCCACAGAAGACCTGATGGGCAACCTTGGTGAGCTTGTTTACCTTGGACCAGTTACAGTTCTCTCGGAATTCTCTCGGCCTCACCTGCCTCACCAGGTGCCTGTTGTGCTGAGAGGAAGAGAAGGTGATTGTAAGCTGCTTTGAGATTCCTTAAGGTAGAAAAAAGTGAGGTATAAAAACCTACTCTTCTTCTTCATCCCCACCTAGCTTGTATGAAACTCAACTATAGAAAAAGTGGGTAGAGGTATGAAGTTTCTATTTTAGAAAAAGAAAAGAAAAAGAATACTTTTCATAGGCCCCGGTCACACAGGCCGGATATCGCAGGGGGGTAGATGTGGCTAATTGCCCTGGCGCAGTTTGAGGCGCGATTACGTAATCAGATGCGCCAGCGGCACACCATGGGTCCTTCCCTCGGCGCCGGCGGGTAAACAAAGGACCGGAGGGGAATGCTGCGTGCTGGCGCAATCATACCACGGGCGTCTGGAGGCAGCCCATGGCAAATGTTTACTAGTACCTTGGAGGTACTAGTTTTTTAAGGCGCATTGTCGGCGGTAAGCCACCGGTGCACTCCACTTCCCAGATGTTGGGGTGTGATTGTGCCCGGATAATCCACCCACCATCGGTGCCTCTCCCACGGCAACTTTGCCATTTGACCGAGGCCATAGAATCACAGAGTTGAAAGGAGTCATACAGGCCATCTAGTCCAACCTCTTACTGAATGCAGGATCAGCCTGGAGTATCCCTGACAAGGCTGCTGCTTGAAGACATTTTACACAGTTTACATGGTCACATTTTACATGGTTGCAATCACTCGACTTGCCCAACAACTACTTGTCCTCTTCCTCTAAATTCCTAAATATCCCTTAGACCCTCAGAATTCATTATCTCTGTTGTGTGTTGTGATGTGTGCCTCCTTTTGCATAGCTTGTAAATGGCTTGTTGTTTAAATATTATTCGCTTGCCATTCTGTGTATTATGATGTTGCTAACTTCTTTGTAATCATTCTTGGACCCCTGTTGGGAGAAAGACAGGATAACATTTGAAATAAATAAACACATTTTTTTAATATTACATCTGTTACCATTGGTCTTCATAGGATACATGACAGAAGCTTATATTTTTTTAATTAAGTGGCAATCCTGAAACAATTACAATGGAAAGCAAGAAGAAACAGCAAAGAGAGAGAGAGAGAGACTATTTTTAAATAAATCTGAACTATATTACATCTCAAAGCTGTCAGCATCAGATCTCGATGTCACTAATGCTGGATCAGCTCAAACATAATCAGCAGCTTTATTGTGTATTAAAAATGAGGGGCCAATATATAAATATAAAACTAAAAATGTAGTGTTTACTAGGAAGGACATTATTAGCTTCTATGTAAATGGAAAACAAAAGGATTCTACTTGAAAACATCTTTTGTTATTTTAATGTATAGTGAGATCATTGTTGTGATGAGAACCTCCTACATTTTATGCAGATATAGGGTTGGATCCAGGCTAAATTTTCCATCAATAAAATGGAAATTTACTGACTTCTCTGTCTCCCTGCAGCTCAGTGATCTCCATTGAGTATAGGGGTTCCTGAGGAATGACATAAGCGGGGCCTGCAGCCAGAAGGGGAAATCACTGGAAACTCCC
The DNA here is from genome assembly GCF_001447785.1 of Gekko japonicus. Taxonomy (NCBI): domain Eukaryota; kingdom Metazoa; phylum Chordata; class Lepidosauria; order Squamata; family Gekkonidae; genus Gekko; species Gekko japonicus. The sequence continues at coordinate 155,433 of NW_015173715.1, read as the reverse complement.
AATTTAGTCTGGATCTAACCCATTGATCTTCTGGCTGGTTTAAGCTATTATGATTCCCTCCATTACCCATATTGTCATATGTTGTTACCCATATTTTTACCCATATTTGTTTGTTACCCATTGTAACGATTCCTTGTTTCTCTCTGTGTGTCTCTTTAAAAGTTTGGTTGCATCATGGTAAGTAGACTAGAGTGCTTGAGAGAAGCAAGCGTGGTGTGATTGGTGATTGACAGAGAGGGGGAGGGGTTTTGGAAGTGATTCTGAGTGGATGAATATGTATGTCTGTCAGGAGTGACAGTTACAGGTTTGACAGTTGATGAAGACAGTTGATAAGTTAGTTCGTACTGAGGTCTGTGAGAGAAGCAGTCTTGTGTGTGATATAAGAGTTAAGTTCTGTGTATGAAGGAAAGTGACAAGCTGTTCTGTGTTGTGGCAGAAAAAAAAGAACAGCTGCGGTTGTTCACCAAAAAGGGAGAGAGAAAGCAGAAAAGTTGAATGTATAGGAAACAGTAAAGTAAAGTTTAAGAGAACAAAAGTTATATAAAAGTCTGAGTGACAGACTGGAGTGAAACAAGAAACGTATATGACCTAGAGTTAAAGTGTTACAAAGTTACCTGAAAAATCCCTGTCAGTAAGTGAGCAGATCTTGTGTGAGAAACCAAGCCATTGTTCAAAATATTCACATTACTGGTTACATTGTTATACCCTTTTATTTATGAATTATTTCAATAAATCTTCTTTTATTTAAGTATACCAGCTCTGAAAGAAATACTTCCTCAGGACCACATAGACCCTCATGAGCCTTAAATTTGACCTACCTACCCAGTAATAGAAAAAGTAAAAGCATAAAGGTTTGGAAATCCTTAAAATTTCCTGGGGGCAGCCAGATATACCCAGTAGAACAAAATAAGAAGAACACTTTTAAAGGGAACCAGTCCTCCCCAGATAAGGGGTCTTCACACCCATATTTTCAGTCAAGTGTAAAGTTAATATTTCCTACTATTTTAAAAGAAGAAGAGTTGGTTTTTATACCCACCTTTCACTATCCAAAGGAGTCTCAAAGCAGCTTGCAATCACCTTCCCTTCCTCTCCGCACAACAGGCAACAAAATAAGAAGAACACTTTTAAAGGGAACCAGTCCTCCCCAGATAAGGGGTCTTCACACCCATATTTTCAGTCAAGTGTAAAGTTAATATTTCCTACTATTTTAAAAGAAGAAGAGTTGGTTTTTATACCCACCTTTCACTATCCAAAGGAGTCTCAAAGCAGCTTGCAATCACCTTCCCTTTCTCTCCGCACAACAGGCAACCTATGAGGTAGGTGGTGCTGAGACAGCATTGAGAGAACTGTGATTGACTTAAGGTCACCCAGTTGGTTTCATGTGGAGGACTGGGGAATCAAACCCAGTTCTCCAGAATAAAGTCCAAAACTCTTAACCACTACACCACACTGGCTCCATAACTATTTACTGTATTGTTGATTCCCCTTCCCCCCCTTTTCTATCTGTTTCCCAACCTACACAAAGACCCATGAGGCAAAGACATTGTGGAATTAGTGTGGATGAACCCTCACAAATTTAGTCAAGCATCTCTCCTTCTGAATCTCGTTACTTTTCACTTAATTTTATTCATTCATTCATTAAACTGGATTTGCTAGGCTGCCCTTCCCTACAAGTAGGGCTCAGGGCGGCTTACAACAAGATAGGATACCATACTTCCCCTCTCCGGCTGAGATACTCCTAGCTTATGTTTAGTGGCTTTCCTGTTACATGTTACTTTATTGTGGAGGACTAGCACAAATAAAATAAAAGACCTGATAGGGTTTTAGCTGTTCCTTGTGATACTGTATGCCATTAGCAATAAACTAAAACTAAAAAAAAATGTTTTGAAGGAACTTTTTGGATTATGCTTTGCTTTTCAGTGGCTGTGGCTCAGCGGTAGAGCATCTGCTTGGCATGCAGAAGGTCCCAGGTTCAATCCCTAACTTCTCCACTTAAAAGATTTGGCAGTAAGTGATGTGAAGGACATTCTGGAGAGCTGCTGCAAGTCTGAAAAGACAATAGTGACTTTGATGGACCAAGGTCTGATTCAGTAGAAGGTATTTTCATGTGTCCATGTGTTCAGCTGAGTCATGGCGACCCTATGAAGTTCCATCTCGTGGAGTTTTCAAAGCAAGAGATGACCCGAAGTGGTTTGTCAGTGGCTTTCTCTGCACAGCTGCCCCAGTCTTCCTTGGTGGGTCCCATCCAAATGCCAACCCTGCTTAGCCTCCAGGCTCTTACAAGATCAGGCTAGTTTAGGCTATTTGGGCTTAGGGTTGCCAGCCTCCAGGTGGGGCCTGGGGATCTCCCGCTTTTACAACTGATCCCCAGCCGACAGAGATTAGCTCCCCTGGAGAAAATGGATGCTTTGAAGGGTGGACTCTATGGCATTGTATTATGTTGAGGCCCCTCTCCTCCCAAAACCACACCCTCTCCTGGCTCCACCCCCAAAGTCTCCAGGTATTTTCCAACCCAGACTTGGCAACCCTATATTGGGCTGCTACTTATTTCAAATCACTCATAAACAGCAAGGGTTAGCAGTTCAGTAATATGCCCTCCAAAATACATACATATGATAGCTTGTGCTGCCTTTGAAACACTTAACATATCTTTCCTCTTTAAACAGTAAACCCAAAGACTTAGGATTCACAACTTGCTAATTCATTTATTAATGTACCCATGGGGTGGCTTACAGAATAAAGGCTGAAAGCTGTTAAACCATCTGAAAACCTATTAAACTGTATGCTTCTTCATTTGAAATTCTACCAGTGCTGAAAGCCTGTGCATGATTACTTGAGAGCATATCCTGCTTGCAGTCTGCAGTACATACTGCCAAAGACCTTTGCTAGGTTAGCCCCACAGATTCATCTTAGTCCAGCTTCCAGTTTACCAAAGGGGCCAACCAGATAACCAGATGCCTCCAAGAAGTTGACAGGCAGGCACAAAGGCTCCCCAACAAGTAGGGTTCTCAGATCTGTGCTGGAAAATACCTGGAGTCTTTGGGGGTGGATCTGGGAGAGGGCAGGGTTTGGGGAGGGGATGGGCCGCAGCATGGTACAATGCCATAGAGCCCACCATTCAAAGCAGCCATTTTCTCCAGGGGAGCCGATCTCTGTCAGCTGGAGATCAGTTATAACTGTGGGGAATCTCCAGGCCCCGCCTGGAGCCTGGCAACCCTACCAACAGCTGGTATTCAGAAGCACACCACCTCTGATCATGGATGTTCCATTTTGTCTCCATGACTAATAGCCATTAATATAGACATCCTCCCTGAAAATGTAACCCTGTTTTAAAGCCATCGGTGGCAGTGTGGCGACACAACATATGGGTCCTGAAGCCCCAACGTCATCAAGCCAGTCAATGCAGCTGTTTGGGACATGACTGAGCCAAGCCAGAGACATTTCCACCGTGCAGTTACGGGAGTGTGCAATTAAATGAATTATATGTTGTCTTCCCTATCCCCTATGAAACATTGTTAGTCCCCTGTCTAAAGAGTAACTGTAAATCACTTTGAGCCCACTTGTGGGGAAAGCGATTAATAAATCAAAAGCATTATTGTTGTTGTTGTTGTTGTTGTTATTATTATTACTACTACTACTACCTACTACCGTATTATTATCGTGGCCCATCACCATATGTTGTGGCAGTGGGATTCCATTACACCTTATGTGAAGGTATGTATGGGTCATGAATCTATTGCCCATCAATGTCATTAGGTGAATTCTAGGTATTATGACACACAGAGAAAGTCTCTCTATTTACTTTACCCACCCTACGTATATTAGCCTTTACCATATTCCTCCTTGGCCATCTTTTTCTTCTTCTTCCTTATTTAAAAGATTTTTCTTCAGGTGAGAAATGCTTCTGATTCCATGATAACAGTTGATCTTTTCCATATTTTTATACAAGCTCTGCAATATTCTTCTTGGGGGGAGATCAGAATTTTACCTGATATCTAAGATGCAGCCGTGCCCTAGATTATTTTTTTTTAAAGACACTGGCAGTTTTATTTTCAATGTTTTCCCATAACATAGACATATGTTTTCTTCACTGCTGCTGCACCCTGACTCAAAAAGTTCATGGCACTATTCCCCAAGTAAATGGTCATGGGCTCTAGTAATAAAAGTTGCACCATGCAAGACAAAAAAAGTGGCAGGCAGAGAAGCCAACAGGTGCAGGGAATAAGGACCATGAAGCTAATTTTCCACATGCTTCAAGTGTGCCAGTTCTTCCACAGGGGACAAATTAAAATATGCAGATAGCAGCTTCTTGGTGAACAGCGAGTCAGAGCAGAATGCTGTTTTCACACTTGCTCTGTTATTAAATACTTTTAAATAAAACATTTAAAATATTTCCCCCCGAAAATGAAAAGCAAGCACGTTTCAGTTCTCCTGGTGCCTTTGTACTCCCTCAGTCAGAAAAACATAATAACAGGGTTACTTTAAAAAACAAACAAACAAACAAAAACTCAGCAATGACTTGGAATATTGTCCACTTGTTCTTTCTGTCTCTCGGAGGAAATGGAATAGAAACTTATTTTCAAATGGAAAATTCGTTTCCAGTGAATATTCAGAAAAGAGTCCCGGCATGTTCTAGAGGGGGCAGTGTTGTGCTGTGGGGACAGCAGACACTACCTGTAATTAGTTAGGAAATATTATTTGCAAGAATGATCTAGAACAAAGATAGGGCGTCCCCAGCACAAATGCATGCAGCAGAAGACCAGACCATTTTGCTTGGCACCAAGATCTCTGCCCAAACAACTCCGGCACAGTCTGCATTAGTGGTTCATCAGTGCGGGAAAAAGCAAGAGGCATGAGCAATGTCTGTTGCCACCTCCCAGACCCATACCTCAACTACTAACAGGCATACTGTATTTGGTGACTGCTGCCATGGGCGCTGCCCCTCTTGCTGCAACTGGTGGAGCAGTGGAAGCACAATGAGGGGAAATCTGCATTACATTGACACCAGAATGTCGTCTCTGGTGCAAATCTGGAAGTGATGTCACTGCATCAGCATGATGCTCCAGGATCCACTCAGTATTCTACATTTTACCAAAGAGTTTTGAGTGAATCATAAAATGTCACACTGACACACTGGCAACACTACCATGTTCATGCCAGAAGTTATATTGGGGCAGCATCACAATACCGCTTGTTACAACTCTGCCCCCTCCAAGCAACTAGGTGGTCCCAAGGTGTATCCTTGAGATACTGGCAGTGTTGCTGCTACTTGGCTTGTTCCAAGCAGATCTGGCCAAGTACAACCTTGTCCTAATCCTCAGACACCATTTTGTTTGCTGGCACAGCAACTTTACAGGTTGACACTGCATTTTTGCCCCAACACTTCAGCCAAAAAGATTGGTTACGGGTTAAACAAGCAAACAAACAGGCACAATCAAATTACAAAAAGTTATATCTTGTATTTGGGCATAACTCTTTCCTGAGTACTTGAGGTTTCCCTGAATCTCGGAGCTGATGAATTGCCCTAAAGTGTGTTGCTGAAAAATGATAGACTCAGACCATCCAGAATTGTCCAAGGAATCTCTTTCAGAATGTCAGCTTTATCAACCAACCGGCATTATCTTCGTCTGATCTGGCTTGAGCTTTAGTGTGGTCTCCCTCAACCGCTTGACACAGATAATAGACACAGACACTTCTGAAGGCTTATTTAAAGACACAGAGCTGGGTGTCATCATCTGTCCCAAAGCTCTGAAACATCAGCTTGTGGTTTAACATACATGTTTACCTTGACTTCCAGAAAGCTTTTGATAATGTTCCTCATTAAAGGCTCCTAAATAAGCTCAATAGACATGGAATAAAAGGACAAGTCCTCTTGCGGATCAAAAACTGGCTAATTAATAGGAAACAGAAAGTGAGTATAAATGGGCAATTTTCACAGTGGAGGGTGGTAAACAGTGGGGTACTGCAGGGATCAGTACTGGGTTCGATGCTTTTTAACTTGTTCATTAATTATTTGGAGTTGGGATTAAGCAGTGAAGTGGCTTTTCTCCCTTTCTCACAATACATGAACTCGTGGGTACTCACTGAAATTGCTGAGCAGTCAGGTTAGAACAGATAAAAGGAAGTACTTCTTCACCCAGAGCGTGATTAACACATAGAATTCACTGCCACAGGAGGTGGTGGCGGCTACAAGCATGGATGGCTTCAAGAGGGAATTGGATAAACATATGGAACAGAGGTCCATCAGTGGCTATTAGCCACAAGGTATAGTTAGGAGCTTTCAGTCTGGGGCAAGTGATGCTCTGTATTTTTGGTGCTTGGGGTGGGGGTCAACAGTGGTAGAGTGTCTAGTGTCCTGGCCACACTGCTGGATCTCCTGATGGCACCTGGTATTTTGGGCACTGTTGGACTAGATGGGCTATTGGCCTGATCCAATATTGGCTTCTCTTATGTTCTTAACATAAATGTTGAAAAGTGAAAGTGAAACAGAGAACCCAGACTCCATTTAACAACCATATATTAGTAGCTTGATAAAAATGACTGAAATCAGTACTGTACCCAGGCTTGCCAGCCCCACCCCCTGATCAGGGGATCCCCTGCTCTGAGCTACTGTTGCCCATCCCTGCTCAAAGTGCTATATGGGGGGGGGATAATAAAAAAAATCTGACTGGTGTTGTGAGTATGATGACATTTTTTTTGTGGTGGAGGGACCCAGAAATGATGGTGGTAGCTCTAGGAATAGCCAGAAATTCTACGGTTTTACCATCGAGTTTCCAATGATTCCTAGAATTACTGCCATTGCTTCCAATGATTGCAGAACTGATATTATCACAATTGCTGCCCCCTATCATATCCCTGCCCCCAACACTCCCACCAGTTGCCAGGCAAGCCTAACTGTACTCGTTATTCTTGCTCATGATTCTAAAAAGTTCCAAATAAAATAGACCCCCATTATAAAGCCCCCAAGCAGATCAAGGACAACCAAAACAACTGCCATCTCCATCCCAAACCCAGGCCTGCAGCCAGACAGAAAAGAGTCATGAGCAAATGCATACAATTGATTTATTCTCCTGCTTCTTTTTTTCATGTGAAGCAGATTTTTACCTGCAAATAAATATATACTGAGTCTAAATAAGATGCTTCTAAATTCAATTTTGGAAGCAAACATAGGCGGACATGAGTCTGCTTCCTATGCATGACTCAGATGTTTTCTTTGTGTTTTGTATTTAGTTTCCAATAAATTTTCAGAGGAAGCATTGCTACATTTCTTTCTTCCTAATTTCATAGTACTTAAACAATACATGTCCCCCCCATATTACTATACTTTTTATAGGAGCTCTGGCATCATGCCTTCTCATAATGAAAATTTCCAGAACAGATTCTCTTCTCGAAAATATGACTACAAAACTCAGCAAAAACCTGAGCCGAGTTTTTTTTGGGTTGATGAAAGAGGAAATTATGCACTGCTTTCAGAATATCTCCCTTCCTTCGTGAAAAGAGAGGTTGTCCCAGAGGTCTCTATGTTGCTGCAGAGATATCTAGGGTGATCTCTGCTTTCCTATGGTAAAGACACTTTCCCCGGTTTGGAAATAGTGTGCAAATGTGCCCCTTCTCATGGATTGCTGCCTTGTCACGGCAAGGGGGCTTGCATGGTTTGATAAGTCTGCAGGCTATACTCTGGAGGGCCACCCAGGACAGACAGGCCACAATGGAGGACTCAGACAAACCACTGAAGAGAAGAGGCTGAAGTTGACCAGTTCTATAAAGTTCTATGAAGACCTACAACATCTCATAGAACTAGCACAAAAAAAAAAGATGTCCTTATCATCATAGGGGGCTGGAATGCTGAAGTAGGAAGTCAAAAGATAACTGGAATAACAGACAAGTTTGGCCTTGGAGAACAAAGTGAAGACGGGCAAAGGCTAACAGAGTTTTGTCATGAGAGCACACTGGTCATAGTAAACACCCTCGTCCAACAACTTAAGAGGCGACTCTGCACATGGACATCACCAGATGGGCAACATCAGAATCAGATTGATTATATAATTTGCAGTTAAAGATGGAGAAGCTCTATCCAGTCAGTAAAAACAAGACCTGGGGCTGACTGTGGCTCAGATCATGAGCTACTCATTGGAAAATTCAGGCTTAAACTGAAGAAAGTTGGGGAAAAGGCCATTCAGGTTTGACCTAGATCACAACCCTGATGAATATACAGTGGAAGTGAAGAATAGGTTTAAGGGACTAGATTTGATAGATAGAGTGCCTGAAGAACTATGGACAGAGGTTTGTGACATTGTACAGGAGGCAGCAATCACCACCATCCCAGAGAAAAAGAAATGCAAGAAAGCAAAGTGGCTGTCTGATGAGGCTTTACAAATAGCAGAGGAAAGAAGGAAAGCAAAAGGCAAAGGTGAAAGGGAAAGATTTACCCAACTGAATGTGGATTTCCAGAGAACAGCAAGGAGAGACAAGGAGGCCTTCCTGAATGAACAATGCAAAGTAATAGAGGAAAACAATAGAATGGGAAGGACTAGAGATCTCTTCAAGAAAATTGGAGAAATCAAGGGAATGTTTTGTGTAAAGCTGGCCGTGATAAAGGACAAAAAAGAGAACGGACCTAACAGAAGCGGAACAGATTAGAAAGAGGTGGCAAGAATACAAACAAGAACTATACAAGAAGTATGTAAATGACCTTGACAACAACGACGGTATGATCACTGACTTCATGCCAAACATCCTGGAGTGTGAAGTTAAATGGGCCTTAGAAAGCATTACTAACAACAAAGCTAGCAGAGATGACGGTATCCCAGCTGAGTATTCAAAGTCCTAAAAGAGGATGCTGTTAAAGTGTTGAACTCCGTAAGCCAGCAAATTTGGAAAATGCAACAGTGGCCACATCTTCTAAATGGGCGTAGAAGGGTATAACAGCTTAGAATTATACTGAGAGTAACTTTAACAGTAACAGGTGCTTTAAAGCAGAGCATTCGTTATTCTGACTATCTAGGATTGCTTTGGCTAGGCTTCAGCAGTACGTGGATAGAGAACTGCTAGAACTGCCAGAAGTACAAGCTGGGTTTCGAAGAGGTAGAGGAACGAGAGATCAAATTGCCAACATTCGCTGGATTATGGAGAAAGCAAGGGAGTACCAGAAAAAACATCTACTTCTGCTTTATGGACTATGCTAAAGCCTTTGATTGTGTGGATCACAACAAACTGTGTCAAGCCCTTACAGAGATGGGAGTACCAGACCACCTCACACATCTCCTGAGAAACCTGTATAAGGGTCAAGAAGCAAGAGTTAGAACCAGACATGGAACAACTGATTGGTTTAGCATAGGAAAAGGTGTACGGCAAGGATGTATATTGTCACCCTGCTTCTTTAATTTATATGCAGAATACATCATGCAAAATGTTGTCCTGGATGAATAAAGCTAAAATTAAGATTTAATTGCTGTAGATTTTCCGGGATGTGTGGCCATGGTCTTGGCATTGTAGAACCTGACGTTTCAGCAACCTCCTCAGGAAGCAGGAAACCTCCTCAGGAAACAAAAGAATCTCCTCAAGAAAGTTCCTCCATTACAATATCCATAGCCTGGGGAACTCCTACAAGACAATGACTCAGCCCACCCACCTTCTGGAATAGATATAATTTTTCTGCGTACCATTTTCTTGTCACCTTGACACAGAGAGTATTCCATCTTTCTGTGTTTATACCTCTGAGGATGCCAGTCACAGCTACTGGCGAAACGTCAGGTTCTACAATGCCGAGACCACGGCCACACATCCCGGAAAATCTACAGCAACTA